>NW_028167917.1:0-75489 GCF_964194135.1 Talpa europaea
GGAGATGTAGAACTACAAGAAGAACAAGAAGAACTAGAAGAGGAAGAACAAGAAGGAGAAACAGAAGAAAAAGACGGAAAAGCAGAAATAACAGAAGAATAAATAGGATAAGTAGAAATAACAGAAGAATAAGCCAAAAAGGTAGACAAAAGAGAAGCATGAGCCGAAAATGTAAAAGTGACAGAAGAATAATCTGAGGAAGAAACAGAAGCAGCCGAAAAGGAAGATGTAATTGAAAAAGGAGAAAATGCTGCAGAAAGAGCGGAAGATGAAGAAGAAGAAGAAGGAGATGTAGAACGTCAAGAAGAACAAAAAGAACTAGAAGAACAAGAAGAACAAGAAGGAGAAACAGAAGAAATAAGACGAAAAAGCAGAAATAATAAAGAAAGAATAAGCTGAATAAGAATAAGCAGAAAGAATAAGCTGAATAAGAAGCAGAAGAAGCATAAGTAATTTAAAAAACAGAAAATGCAGAAAAGAAGATGATGAAGAAGAAGAAGGAGATGTAGAACTACACGAAGAAGTAGAGGAACTAAAGAACAAGAAGAACAAGAGGGAGAAACAGAAGAATATGACGAAAAAGCAGAAATAACAGAAGAATAAGCTGAAAAAGTAGAAATAACAGAACAATAAGACAAAAAGGTAGAAATAGCAGAAGCAAAAGCCGAAAAGGCAGATGTGATAGAAGAATAAGCTGAAGAAGAAACAGAAGAAGCAAAAAAACGAGAAATAATTGAAAAAGCAGTAAATGAAGAAGAAAGAGAGGAATATGAATAAGAAAGAGATGCAGAAATAAGAACAAGAAAAACTGGAAGAACACGAAGTAGAAACAGAAGAATAGGACGAAAAAGCAGAATTAAGAGAAGACTAAGCTGAATGAGAAGCAGAACAAACATAAGTAATTGAAAACAGATAATACAGAACAGAAGAACATGAAGAAGAAAAAAAGGAGATGTAGAACTACAAGAAGAACAAGAAGAACTAGAAGAACAAGAAGAAAAAGAAGGAGAAACAGAAAATAAGACGAAAAAGCAGAAATAACAGAAGAATAAGCCAAAAAGTTAGAAATAACAGAAGCATAAGCCGAAAAGGTGGAAATAACAGAAGAATAGCTTAAGAAGAAACAGAAGAAGCAGAAAACGAAGACGTAAATGAAAAAGCAGAAAATGCAGAAGAAACAGAGGAAGATGAAGAAGGAGATGAAGGAGATGTAGAACTACAATAAGAACACGAAGTACTAGAAGAACAAGAAGAACAAGAAGAGGAAAGAGAAGAATAAGATAAAAAAGCAGAAATAACGGAAGAATAAGCCAAAAAGGTAGAAATAACAGAAGCATAAGCCGAAAGGCAGAAATGACAGAAGAATAAGCTGAATAAGAAACAGAAGAAGCAGAAAACGAAGAAGTAATTGTAAAAGCAGAAAAAGCAGAAGAAACAGAGGAAAATGATGAAGAAGAAGGAGATGTAGAAGAAAAAGAAGAAGAAGAAGAACTAGAAGAACAAGAAGAAACAGAAGGCGAAACAGAACAATAAGAAGAAAAAGCAGAAATAACAAAAGAATAAGTGGAATAAGTCGAAATAACAGAAGAATGAGCCAAAGAGGTAGAAATAACAGAAGCAAAAGCCGAAAAGGCAGAAGTGAGAGAAGAATAAGCTGAAGAAGAAACAGAAGAAGCAGAAAAAGGAAGAAGTAATGGAAAAAGCAGAAAATGCAGAAGAAACAGAAGAACATGAAGAAGAAGGAGATGTAGAACTACAAGAAGAACAAGAAGAACTAGAAGAACAAGAAGAACAAGAAGGAGAAACAGAAGAATAAGACGAAAAAGCAGAAATATCAGAAGAATAAGCTGAAAAAGTAGAAATAACAGAAGAATAAGCTACAAAGGTAGAAATAACAGAAGAATAATCTGAATAAGAAGCGGAAGAAGCATAAGTAATTGAAAAAGCAGAAAATGCAGAACAGAAGAAGATGAAGAAGTAGAAGAAGGAGATGTAGAATTACAAGAAATACCATAAGAATTAGAAGAACAAAAAGAACAAGAAGTAGAAAAAGAAGACTAAGACGAAAAAGCAGAAATAACAGAAGAATAAGCCAAAAAGTTAGAAATAACAGAAGCATAAGCCGAAAAGGTAGAAATAGCAGAAGAATAGCTGAAGAAGAAACAGAAGAAACAGAAAACGAAGAAGTAAATGAAAAAGCAGAAAATGCAGAAGAAACAGAGGAAGATGAAGAAGGAGACGAAGGAGATGTAGAACAAAAAGAAGAATAAGAAGAATTAGAAGAACAAGAAGAAACAGAAGGAGAAACAGAACAATAAGGCGAAAAAGCAGAAATAACAAAAGAATAAGTTGAATAAGTGAAATAGAAGGAGAATGAGCCAAAGAGGTAGAAATAACAGAAGCATAAGACGAAAAGGCAGAAATCACAGAAGAAAAAGCTGAAAAAGAAACAGAAGAAGCGGAAAATGGAGAAGTAATTGAAAAAGGAGAAAAAGCAGAAGAAACATAAGAGGATGAATAATAAGAAGAAGGAGATGTAGAACTACAAGAAGAACTAGAAGAACTAAAGAACAAGAAGAACAAGGAGAAACAGAAGAAAATGACGAAAAAGCAGAAATAACAGAAGAATAAGCTGAATAAGTAGAAAGAACAATAAGACAAAAAGTTAGAAATAACAGAAGCAAAGGCCGAAAAGGCAGAAGTGACAGAAGAATAATCTGAAGAAGAAACAGAAGAAGCAGAAAACGAAGAAGTAATGGAAAAATCAGAAAATGAAGAACAAACAGAGGAAGATGAAGAAGAATGAGATGTAGAACTACAAGAAGAACAAGAAGAACTAACTAGAAGAACAAGAAGAAGAAACAGAAGAAAAAGACGGAAAAGCAGAAATAACAGAGAATCAATTGGATAAGTAGAAATAACAGAACAATAAGCCAAAAAGGTAGAAAAAACAGAAGCATAAGCCGAAAAAGTAAAAGTGAAGGAAGAATAATCTGAAGAAGAAACAGAAGCAGCAGAAAAGGAAGATGTAATTGAAAAAGGAGAAAATGCTGCAGAAAGAGCGGAAGATGAAGAAAAAGAAGAAGAAGGAGATGTAGAACTTCAAGAAGAACAAGAAGAACAAGAAAGAGAAACAGTAGAATAAGACGAAAAAGCAGAAATAATAGAAGAATAAGCTGAATAAGAAGCAGAAGAAGCATAAGTAATTTAAAAAGCAGAAAAGGCAGAAGAAGATGATGATGAAGAAGGAGATGTAGAACTACACGAAGAACTGGAAGATCTAAAGAACAAGAAGAACAAGAAGGAGAAACAGAAGAATATGACGAAAAAGCAGAAATAGCAGAAGAATAAACTGAATAAGTAGAAATAACAGAACAATAAGCCAAAAAGGTAGAAATAACAGAAGCAAAAGCCGAAAAGGCAGAAGTGACAGAAGAGTAATCTGAAGAAGAAACAGAAGAAGCAGAAAATGAAGAAGTAATTGAAAAAGCAGAAAATGCAGAAGAAACAGAAGGAAATGAAGAAGAAGAAGGAGATGTAGAACTACAAGAAGAACTAGAAGAACAAGAAGGAGAAACAGAAGAAAAAGACGGAAAAGCAAAAATAACAGAAGAATAAATTGGATAGGTAGAAATAACAGAAGAATAAGCCAAAAAGGTAGAAAAAACAGAAGCATAAGCCGAAAAGGTAAAAGTGACAGAAGAATAATCTGAAGAAGAAACGGAAAGCAGAAAAGGAAGATGTCATTGAAAAAGGAGAAAATGCTGCAGAAAGAGCGGAAGATGAAGAAAAAGAAGAAGAAGGAGATGTAGAACTTCAAGAAGAACAAGAAGAACAAGAAAGAGAAACAGTAGAATAAGACGAAAAAGCAGAAATAATAGAAGAATAAGCTGAATAAGAAGCAGAAGAAGCATAAGTAACTTAAAAAGCAGAAAAGGCAGAAGAAGATGATGAAGAAGAAGGAGATGTAGAACTACACGAAGAACTGGAAGATCTAAAGAACAAGAAGAACAAGAAGGAGAAACAGAAGAATATGACGAAAAAGCAGAAATAGCAGAAGAATAAACTGAATAAGTAGAAATAACAGAACAATAAGCCAAAAAGGTAGAAATAACAGAAGCAAAAGCCGGAAAGGCAGAAGTGACAGAAGAGGAATCTGAAGAAGAAACAGAAGAAGCAGAAAATGAAGAAGTAATTGAAAAAGCAGAAAATGCAGAAGAAACAGAAGGAAATGAAGAAGAAGAAGGAGATGTAGAACTACAAGAAGAACTAGAAGAACAAGAAGGAGAAACAGAAGAAAAAGACGGAAAAGCAAAAATAACAGAAGAATAAATTGGATAGGTAGAAATAACAGAAGAATAAGCCAAAAAGGTAGAAAAAACAGAAGCATAAGCCGAAAAGGTAAAAGTGACAGAAGAATAATCTGAAGAAGAAACGGAAAGCAGAAAAGGAAGATGTCATTGAAAAAGGAGAAAATGCTGCAGAAAGAGCGGAAGATGAAGAAGAAGAAGGAGATATAGAACTTCAAGAAGAACAAGAAAGAGAAACAGAAGACTAAGACGAAAAAGCAGAAATAACAGAAGAATAAGCAAAAAGGTAGAAATAAGTGAAGCATAAGCCGAAAAGTCAGAAATGACAGAAGAATAAGCTGAAGCACAAAGAGAAGAAGCAGAAAACGAAGAAGTAATTGAAAAACCAGAAAATGCCTAAGAAACAGAGGAAGATGAAAAAGGAGAAGAAGGAGATATAGAACTACAAGAAGAACGAGAAGAACTCGAAAAACAAGAGGAACAAGCAGTAGAAACAGAAGAATAAGAGGAAAAATCAGATATAACAGAAGAATAAGCTGAAAAAGTAGAAATAAAAGAAGAATAAGACGAAAAGGTTGAAAAACAGAAGCAAAAGCCGAAAAGGCAGAAATAACAGAGGAAAAAGCTGAAGAAGAAACAGAAGAAGCAGAAAACGAAGAAGTAATTGAAAAAGCAGAAAATGCCGAAGAAACAGAAGAAGATGAAGAAGGAGATGTAGAACTACAAGAAGAACAAGAAGAACTAGAAGAGGAAGAACAAGAAGGAGAAACAGAAGAAAAAGACGGAAAAGCAGAAATAACAGAAGAATAAATAGGATAAGTAGAAATAACAGAAGAATAAGCCAAAAAGGTAGACAAAAGAGAAGCATAAGCCGAAAATGTAAAAGTGACAGAAGAATAATCTGAGGAAGAAACAGAAGCAGCCGAAAAGGAAGATGTAATTGAAAAAGGAGAAAATGCTGCAGAAAGAGCGGAAGATGAAGAAGAAGAAGAAGGAGATGTAGAACGTCAAGAAGAACAAGAAGAACTAGAAGAACAAGAAGAACAAGAAGGAGAAACAGAAGAAATAAGACGAAAAAGCAGAAATAATAAAGAAAGAATAAGCTGAATAAGAATAAGCAGAAAGAATAAGCTGAATAAGAAGCAGAAGAAGCATAAGTAATTTAAAAAACAGAAAATGCAGAAAAGAAGATGATGAAGAAGAAGAAGGAGATGTAGAACTACACGAAGAAGTAGAGGAACTAAAGAACAAGAAGAACAAGAGGGAGAAACAGAAGAATATGACGAAAAAGCAGAAATAACAGAAGAATAAGCTGAAAAAGTAGAAATAACAGAACAATAAGACAAAAAGGTAGAAATAGCAGAAGCAAAAGCCGAAAAGGCAGATGTGATAGAAGAATAAGCTGAAGAAGAAACAGAAGAAGCAAAAAAACGAGAAATAATTGAAAAAGCAGTAAATGAAGAAGAAAGAGAGGAATATGAATAAGAAAGAGATGCAGAAATAAGAACAAGAAAAACTGGAAGAACACGAAGTAGAAACAGAAGAATAGGACGAAAAAGCAGAATTAAGAGAAGACTAAGCTGAATGAGAAGCAGAACAAACATAAGTAATTGAAAACAGATAATACAGAACAGAAGAACATGAAGAAGAAAAAAAGGAGATGTAGAACTACAAGAAGAACAAGAAGAACTAGAAGAACAAGAAGAAAAAGAAGGAGAAACAGAAAATAAGACGAAAAAGCAGAAATAACAGAAGAATAAGCCAAAAAGTTAGAAATAACAGAAGCATAAGCCGAAAAGGTGGAAATAACAGAAGAATAGCTTAAGAAGAAACAGAAGAAGCAGAAAACGAAGACGTAAATGAAAAAGCAGAAAATGCAGAAGAAACAGAGGAAGATGAAGAAGGAGATGAAGGAGATGTAGAACTACAATAAGAACACGAAGTACTAGAAGAACAAGAAGAACAAGAAGAGGAAAGAGAAGAATAAGATAAAAAAGCAGAAATAACGGAAGAATAAGCCAAAAAGGTAGAAATAACAGAAGCATAAGCCGAAAGGCAGAAATGACAGAAGAATAAGCTGAATAAGAAACAGAAGAAGCAGAAAACGAAGAAGTAATTGTAAAAGCAGAAAAAGCAGAAGAAACAGAGGAAAATGATGAAGAAGAAGGAGATGTAGAAGAAAAAGAAGAAGAAGAAGAACTAGAAGAACAAGAAGAAACAGAAGGCGAAACAGAACAATAAGAAGAAAAAGCAGAAATAACAAAAGAATAAGTGGAATAAGTCGAAATAACAGAAGAATGAGCCAAAGAGGTAGAAATAACAGAAGCAAAAGCCGAAAAGGCAGAAGTGAGAGAAGAATAAGCTGAAGAAGAAACAGAAGAAGCAGAAAAAGGAAGAAGTAATGGAAAAAGCAGAAAATGCAGAAGAAACAGAAGAACATGAAGAAGAAGGAGATGTAGAACTACAAGAAGAACAAGAAGAACTAGAAGAACAAGAAGAACAAGAAGGAGAAACAGAAGAATAAGACGAAAAAGCAGAAATATCAGAAGAATAAGCTGAAAAAGTAGAAATAACAGAAGAATAAGCTACAAAGGTAGAAATAACAGAAGAATAATCTGAATAAGAAGCGGAAGAAGCATAAGTAATTGAAAAAGCAGAAAATGCAGAACAGAAGAAGATGAAGAAGTAGAAGAAGGAGATGTAGAATTACAAGAAATACCATAAGAATTAGAAGAACAAAAAGAACAAGAAGTAGAAAAAGAAGACTAAGACGAAAAAGCAGAAATAACAGAAGAATAAGCCAAAAAGTTAGAAATAACAGAAGCATAAGCCGAAAAGGTAGAAATAGCAGAAGAATAGCTGAAGAAGAAACAGAAGAAACAGAAAACGAAGAAGTAAATGAAAAAGCAGAAAATGCAGAAGAAACAGAGGAAGATGAAGAAGGAGACGAAGGAGATGTAGAACAAAAAGAAGAATAAGAAGAATTAGAAGAACAAGAAGAAACAGAAGGAGAAACAGAACAATAAGGCGAAAAAGCAGAAATAACAAAAGAATAAGTTGAATAAGTGAAATAGAAGGAGAATGAGCCAAAGAGGTAGAAATAACAGAAGCATAAGACGAAAAGGCAGAAATCACAGAAGAAAAAGCTGAAAAAGAAACAGAAGAAGCGGAAAATGGAGAAGTAATTGAAAAAGGAGAAAAAGCAGAAGAAACATAAGAGGATGAATAATAAGAAGAAGGAGATGTAGAACTACAAGAAGAACTAGAAGAACTAAAGAACAAGAAGAACAAGGAGAAACAGAAGAAAATGACGAAAAAGCAGAAATAACAGAAGAATAAGCTGAATAAGTAGAAAGAACAATAAGACAAAAAGTTAGAAATAACAGAAGCAAAGGCCGAAAAGGCAGAAGTGACAGAAGAATAATCTGAAGAAGAAACAGAAGAAGCAGAAAACGAAGAAGTAATGGAAAAATCAGAAAATGAAGAACAAACAGAGGAAGATGAAGAAGAATGAGATGTAGAACTACAAGAAGAACAAGAAGAACTAACTAGAAGAACAAGAAGAAGAAACAGAAGAAAAAGACGGAAAAGCAGAAATAACAGAGAATCAATTGGATAAGTAGAAATAACAGAACAATAAGCCAAAAAGGTAGAAAAAACAGATTCATAAGCCGAAAAAGTAAAAGTGAAGGAAGAATAATCTGAAGAAGAAACAGAAGCAGCAGAAAAGGAAGATGTAATTGAAAAAGGAGAAAATGCTGCAGAAAGAGCGGAAGATGAAGAAAAAGAAGAAGAAGGAGATGTAGAACTTCAAGAAGAACAAGAAGAACAAGAAAGAGAAACAGTAGAATAAGACGAAAAAGCAGAAATAATAGAAGAATAAGCTGAATAAGAAGCAGAAGAAGCATAAGTAATTTAAAAAGCAGAAAAGGCAGAAGAAGATGATGATGAAGAAGGAGATGTAGAACTACACGAAGAACTGGAAGATCTAAAGAACAAGAAGAACAAGAAGGAGAAACAGAAGAATATGACGAAAAAGCAGAAATAGCAGAAGAATAAACTGAATAAGTAGAAATAACAGAACAATAAGCCAAAAAGGTAGAAATAACAGAAGCAAAAGCCGAAAAGGCAGAAGTGACAGAAGAGTAATCTGAAGAAGAAACAGAAGAAGCAGAAAATGAAGAAGTAATTGAAAAAGCAGAAAATGCAGAAGAAACAGAAGGAAATGAAGAAGAAGAAGGAGATGTAGAACTACAAGAAGAACTAGAAGAACAAGAAGGAGAAACAGAAGAAAAAGACGGAAAAGCAAAAATAACAGAAGAATAAATTGGATAGGTAGAAATAACAGAAGAATAAGCCAAAAAGGTAGAAAAAACAGAAGCATAAGCCGAAAAGGTAAAAGTGACAGAAGAATAATCTGAAGAAGAAACGGAAAGCAGAAAAGGAAGATGTCATTGAAAAAGGAGAAAATGCTGCAGAAAGAGCGGAAGATGAAGAAAAAGAAGAAGAAGGAGATGTAGAACTTCAAGAAGAACAAGAAGAACAAGAAAGAGAAACAGTAGAATAAGACGAAGAAGCAGAAATAATAGAAGAATAAGCTGAATAAGAAGCAGAAGAAGCATAAGTAACTTAAAAAGCAGAAAAGGCAGAAGAAGATGATGAAGAAGAAGGAGATGTAGAACTACACGAAGAACTGGAAGATCTAAAGAACAAGAAGAACAAGAAGGAGAAACAGAAGAATATGACGAAAAAGCAGAAATAGCAGAAGAATAAACTGAATAAGTAGAAATAACAGAACAATAAGCCAAAAAGGTAGAAATAACAGAAGCAAAAGCCGGAAAGGCAGAAGTGACAGAAGAGGAATCTGAAGAAGAAACAGAAGAAGCAGAAAATGAAGAAGTAATTGAAAAAGCAGAAAATGCAGAAGAAACAGAAGGAAATGAAGAAGAAGAAGGAGATGTAGAACTACAAGAAGAACTAGAAGAACAAGAAGGAGAAACAGAAGAAAAAGACGGAAAAGCAAAAATAACAGAAGAATAAATTGGATAGGTAGAAATAACAGAAGAATAAGCCAAAAAGGTAGAAAAAACAGAAGCATAAGCCGAAAAGGTAAAAGTGACAGAAGAATAATCTGAAGAAGAAACGGAAAGCAGAAAAGGAAGATGTCATTGAAAAAGGAGAAAATGCTGCAGAAAGAGCGGAAGATGAAGAAGAAGGAGGAGATATAGAACTTCAAGAAGAACAAGAAAGAGAAACAGAAGACTAAGACGAAAAAGCAGAAATAACAGAAGAATAAGCAAAAAGGTAGAAATAAGTGAAGCATAAGCCGAAAAGTCAGAAATGACAGAAGAATAAGCTGAAGCACAAAGAGAAGAAGCAGAAAACGAAGAAGTAATTGAAAAACCAGAAAATGCCTAAGAAACAGAGGAAGATGAAAAAGGAGAAGAAGGAGATATAGAACTACAAGAAGAACGAGAAGAACTCGAAAAACAAGAGGAACAAGCAGTAGAAACAGAAGAATAAGAGGAAAAATCAGATATAACAGAAGAATAAGCTGAAAAAGTAGAAATAAAAGAAGAATAAGACGAAAAGGTTGAAAAACAGAAGCAAAAGCCGAAAAGGCAGAAATAACAGAGGAAAAAGCTGAAGAAGAAACAGAAGAAGCAGAAAACGAAGAAGTAATTGAAAAAGCAGAAAATGCCGAAGAAACAGAAGAAGATGAAGAAGGAGATGTAGAACTACAAGAAGAACAAGAAGAACTAGAAGAGGAAGAACAAGAAGGAGAAACAGAAGAAAAAGACGGAAAAGCAGAAATAACAGAAGAATAAATAGGATAAGTAGAAATAACAGAAGAATAAGCCAAAAAGGTAGACAAAAGAGAAGCATAAGCCGAAAATGTAAAAGTGACAGAAGAATAATCTGAGGAAGAAACAGAAGCAGCCGAAAAGGAAGATGTAATTGAAAAAGGAGAAAATGCTGCAGAAAGAGCGGAAGATGAAGAAGAAGAAGAAGGAGATGTAGAACGTCAAGAAGAACAAAAAGAACTAGAAGAACAAGAAGAACAAGAAGGAGAAACAGAAGAAATAAGACGAAAAAGCAGAAATAATAAAGAAAGAATAAGCTGAATAAGAATAAGCAGAAAGAATAAGCTGAATAAGAAGCAGAAGAAGCATAAGTAATTTAAAAAACAGAAAATGCAGAAAAGAAGATGATGAAGAAGAAGAAGGAGATGTAGAACTACACGAAGAAGTAGAGGAACTAAAGAACAAGAAGAACAAGAGGGAGAAACAGAAGAATATGACGAAAAAGCAGAAATAACAGAAGAATAAGCTGAATAAGTAGAAATAACAGAACAATAAGACAAAAAGGTAGAAATAGCAGAAGCAAAAGCCGAAAAGGCAGATGTGATAGAAGAATAAGCTGAAGAAGAAACAGAAGAAGCAAAAAAACGAGAAATAATTGAAAAAGCAGTAAATGAAGAAACAGAGGAATATGAATAAGAAAGAGATGCAGAAATAAGAACAAGAAAAACTGGAAGAACACGAATAGGACGAAAAAGCAGAATTAAGAGAAGACTAAGCTGAATGAGAAGCAGAACAAACATAAGTAATTGAAAACAGATAATACAGAACAGAAGAACATGAAGAAGAAAAAAAGGAGATGTAGAACTACAAGAAGAACAAGAAGAACTAGAAGAACAAGAAGAAAAAGAAGGAGAAACAGAAAATAAGACGAAAAAGCAGAAATAACAGAAGAATAAGCCAAAAAGTTAGAAATAACAGAAGCATAAGCCGAAAAGGTGGAAATAACAGAAGAATAGCTTAAGAAGAAACAGAAGAAGCAGAAAACGAAGACGTAAATGAAAAAGCAGAAAATGCAGAAGAAACAGAGGAAGATGAAGAAGGAGATGAAGGAGATGTAGAACTACAATAAGAACACGAAGTACTAGAAGAACAAGAAGAACAAGAAGAGGAAAGAGAAGAATAAGATAAAAAAGCAGAAATAACGGAAGAATAAGCCAAAAAGGTAGAAATAACAGAAGCATAAGCCGAAAGGCAGAAATGACAGAAGAATAAGCTGAATAAGAAACAGAAGAAACAGAAAACGAAGAAGTAAATGAAAAAGCAGAAAATGCAGAAGAAACAGAGGAAGATGAAGAAGGAGACGAAGGAGATGTAGAACAAAAAGAAGAATAAGAAGAATTAGAAGAACAAGAAGAAACAGAAGGAGAAACAGAACAATAAGGCGAAAAAGCAGAAATAACAAAAGAATAAGTTGAATAAGTGAAATAGAAGGAGAATGAGCTAAAGAGGTAGAAATAACAGAAGCATAAGACGAAAAGGCAGAAATCACAGAAGAAAAAGCTGAAAAAGAAACAGAAGAAGCGGAAAATGGAGAAGTAATTGAAAAAGGAGAAAAAGCAGAAGAAACATAAGAGGATGAATAATAATAAGAAGGAGATGTAGAACTACAAGAAGAACTAGAAGAACTAAAGAACAAGAAGAACAAGGAGAAACAGAAGAAAATGACGAAAAAGCAGAAATAACAGAAGAATAAGCTGAATAAGTAGAAAGAACAATAAGACAAAAAGTTAGAAATAACAGAAGCAAAGGCCGAAAAGGCAGAAGTGACAGAAGAATAATCTGAAGAAGAAACAGAAGAAGCAGAAAACGAAGAAGTAATGGAAAAATCAGAAAATGAAGAACAAACAGAGGAAGATGAAGAAGAATGAGATGTAGAACTACAAGAAGAACAAGAAGAACTAACTAGAAGAACAAGAAGAAGAAACAGAAGAAAAAGACGGAAAAGCAGAAATAACAGAGAATCAATTGGATAAGTAGAAATAACAGAACAATAAGCCAAAAAGGTAGAAAAAACAGATTCATAAGCCGAAAAAGTAAAAGTGAAGGAAGAATAATCTGAAGAAGAAACAGAAGCAGCAGAAAAGGAAGATGTAATTGAAAAAGGAGAAAATGCTGCAGAAAGAGCGGAAGATGAAGAAAAAGAAGAAGAAGGAGATGTAGAACTTCAAGAAGAACAAGAAGAACAAGAAAGAGAAACAGTAGAATAAGACGAAAAAGCAGAAATAATAGAAGAATAAGCTGAATAAGAAGCAGAAGAAGCATAAGTAATTTAAAAAGCAGAAAAGGCAGAAGAAGATGATGAAGAAGAAGGAGATGTAGAACTACACGAAGAACTGGAAGATCTAAAGAACAAGAAAAACAAGAAGGAGAAACAGAAGAATATGACGAAAAAGCAGAAATAGCAGAAGAATAAACTGAATAAGTAGAAATAACAGAACAATAAGCCAAAAAGGTAGAAATAACAGAAGCAAAAGCCGGAAAGGCAGAAGTGACAGAAGAGGAATCTGAAGAAGAAACAGAAGAAGCAGAAAATGAAGAAGTAATTGAAAAAGCAGAAAATGCAGAAGAAACAGAAGGAAATGAAGAAGAAGAAGGAGATGTAGAACTACAAGAAGAACTAGAAGAACAAGAAGGAGAAACAGAAGAAAAAGACGGAAAAGCAAAAATAACAGAAGAATAAATTGGATAGGTAGAAATAACAGAAGAATAAGCCAAAAAGGTAGAAAAAACAGAAGCATAAGCCGAAAAGGTAAAAGTGACAGAAGAATAATCTGAAGAAGAAACGGAAAGCAGAAAAGGAAGATGTCATTGAAAAAGGAGAAAATGCTGCAGAAAGAGCGGAAGATGAAGAAGAAGAAGGAGATATAGAACTTCAAGAAGAACAAGAAAGAGAAACAGAAGACTAAGACGAAAAAGCAGAAATAACAGAAGAATAAGCAAAAAGGTAGAAATAAGTGAAGCATAAGCCGAAAAGTCAGAAATGACAGAAGAATAAGCTGAAGCACAAAGAGAAGAAGCAGAAAACGAAGAAGTAATTGAAAAACCAGAAAATGCCTAAGAAACAGAGGAAGATGAAAAAGGAGAAGAAGGAGATATAGAACTACAAGAAGAACGAGAAGAACTCGAAAAACAAGAGGAACAAGCAGTAGAAACAGAAGAATAAGAGGAAAAATCAGATATAACAGAAGAATAAGCTGAAAAAGTAGAAATAAAACAAGAATAAGACGAAAAGGTTGAAAAACAGAAGCAAAAGCCGAAAAGGCAGAAATAACAGAGGAAAAAGCTGAAGAAGAAACAGAAGAAGCAGAAAACGAAGAAGTAATTGAAAAAGCAGAAAATGCCGAAGAAACAGAAGAAGATGAAGAAGGAGATGTAGAACTACAAGAAGAACAAGAAGAACTAGAAGAGGAAGAACAAGAAGGAGAAACAGAAGAAAAAGACGGAAAAGCAGAAATAACAGAAGAATAAATAGGATAAGTAGAAATAACAGAAGAATAAGCCAAAAAGGTAGACAAAAGAGAAGCATAAGCCGAAAATGTAAAAGTGACAGAAGAATAATCTGAGGAAGAAACAGAAGCAGCCGAAAAGGAAGATGTAATTGAAAAAGGAGAAAATGCTGCAGAAAGAGCGGAAGATGAAGAAGAAGAAGAAGGAGATGTAGAACGTCAAGAAGAACAAAAAGAACTAGAAGAACAAGAAGAACAAGAAGGAGAAACAGAAGAAATAAGACGAAAAAGCAGAAATAATAAAGAAAGAATAAGCTGAATAAGAATAAGCAGAAAGAATAAGCTGAATAAGAAGCAGAAGAAGCATAAGTAATTTAAAAAACAGAAAATGCAGAAAAGAAGATGATGAAGAAGAAGAAGGAGATGTAGAACTACACGAAGAAGTAGAGGAACTAAAGAACAAGAAGAACAAGAGGGAGAAACAGAAGAATATGACGAAAAAGCAGAAATAACAGAAGAATAAGCTGAAAAAGTAGAAATAACAGAACAATAAGACAAAAAGGTAGAAATAGCAGAAGCAAAAGCCGAAAAGGCAGATGTGATAGAAGAATAAGCTGAAGAAGAAACAGAAGAAGCAAAAAAACGAGAAATAATTGAAAAAGCAGTAAATGAAGAAGAAAGAGAGGAATATGAATAAGAAAGAGATGCAGAAATAAGAACAAGAAAAACTGGAAGAACACGAAGTAGAAAAAGAAGAATAGGACGAAAAAGCAGAATTAAGAGAAGACTAAGCTGAATGAGAAGCAGAACAAACATAAGTAATTGAAAACAGATAATACAGAACAGAAGAACATGAAGAAGAAAAAAAGGAGATGTAGAACTACAAGAAGAACAAGAAGAACTAGAAGAACAAGAAGAAAAAGAAGGAGAAACAGAAAATAAGACGAAAAAGCAGAAATAACAGAAGAATAAGCCAAAAAGTTAGAAATAACAGAAGCATAAGCCGAAAAGGTGGAAATAACAGAAGAATAGCTTAAGAAGAAACAGAAGAAGCAGAAAACGAAGACGTAAATGAAAAAGCAGAAAATGCAGAAGAAACAGAGGAAGATGAAGAAGGAGATGAAGGAGATGTAGAACTACAATAAGAACACGAAGTACTAGAAGAACAAGAAGAACAAGAAGAGGAAAGAGAAGAATAAGATAAAAAAGCAGAAATAACGGAAGAATAAGCCAAAAAGGTAGAAATAACAGAAGCATAAGCCGAAAGGCAGAAATGACAGAAGAATAAGCTGAATAAGAAACAGAAGAAGCAGAAAACGAAGAAGTAATTGTAAAAGCAGAAAAAGCAGAAGAAACAGAGGAAAATGATGAAGAAGAAGGAGATGTAGAAGAAAAAGAAGAAGAAGAAGAACTAGAAGAACAAGAAGAAACAGAAGGAGAAACAGAACAATAAGAAGAAAAAGCAGAAATAACAAAAGAATAAGTGGAATAAGTCGAAATAACAGAAGAATGAGCCAAAGAGGTAGAAATAACAGAAGCAAAAGCCGAAAAGGCAGAAGTGAGAGAAGAATAAGCTGAAGAAGAAACAGAAGAAGCAGAAAAAGGAAGAAGTAATGGAAAAAGCAGAAAATGCAGAAGAAACAGAAGAACATGAAGAAGAAGGAGATGTAGAACTACAAGAAGAACAAGAAGAACTAGAAGAACAAGAAGAACAAGAAGGAGAAACAGAAGAATAAGACGAAAAAGCAGAAATAACAGAAGAATAAGCTGAAAAAGTAGAAATAACAGAAGAATAAGCTACAAAGGTAGAAATAACAGAAGAATAATCTGAATAAGAAGCGGAAGAAGCATAAGTAATTGAAAAAGCAGAAAATGCAGAACAGAAGAAGATGAAGAAGTAGAAGAAGGAGATGTAGAATTACAAGAAATACCAGAAGAATTAGAAGAACAAGAAGTAGAAAAAGAAGAATAAGACGAAAAAGCAGAAATAACGAAGAATAAGCCAAAAAGTTAGAAATAACAGAAGCATAAGCCGAAAAGGTAGAAATAGCAGAAGAATAGCTGAAGAAGAAACAGAAGAAACAGAAAACGAAGAAGTAAATGAAAAAGCAGAAAATGCAGAAGAAACAGAGGAAGATGAAGAAGGAGACGAAGGAGATGTAGAACAAAAAGAAGAATAAGAAGAATTAGAAGAACAAGAAGAAACAGAAGGAGAAACAGAACAATAAGGCGAAAAAGCAGAAATAACAAAAGAATAAGTTGAATAAGTGAAATAGAAGGAGAATGAGCCAAAGAGGTAGAAATAACAGAAGCATAAGACGAAAAGGCAGAAATCACAGAAGAAAAAGCTGAAAAAGAAACAGAAGAAGCGGAAAATGGAGAAGTAATTGAAAAAGGAGAAAAAGCAGAAGAAACATAAGAGGATGAATAATAATAAGAAGGAGATGTAGAACTACAAGAAGAACTAGAAGAACTAAAGAACAAGAAGAACAAGGAGAAACAGAAGAATATGACGAAAAAGCAGAAATAACAGAAGAATAAGCTGAATAAGTAGAAAGAACAATAAGACAAAAAGTTAGAAATAACAGAAGCAAAGGCCGAAAAGGCAGAAGTGACAGAAGAATAATCTGAAGAAGAAACAGAAGAAGCAGAAAACGAAGAAGTAATGGAAAAATCAGAAAATGAAGAACAAACAGAGGAAGATGAAGAAGAATGAGATGTAGAACTACAAGAAGAACAAGAAGAACTAACTAGAAGAACAAGAAGAAGAAACAGAAGAAAAAGACGGAAAAGCAGAAATAACAGAGAATCAATTGGATAAGTACAAATAACAGAACAATAAGCCAAAAAGGTAGAAAAAACAGATTCATAAGCCGAAAAAGTAAAAGTGAAGGAAGAATAATCTGAAGAAGAAACAGAAGCAGCAGAAAAGGAAGATGTATTTGAAAAAGGAGAAAATGCTGCAGAAAGAGCGGAAGATGAAGAAAAAGAAGAAGAAGGAGATGTAGAACTTCAAGAAGAACAAGAAGAACAAGAAAGAGAAACAGTAGAATAAGACGAAAAAGCAGAAATAATAGAAGAATAAGCTGAATAAGAAGCAGAAGAAGCATAAGTAATTTAAAAAGCAGAAAAGGCAGAAGAAGATGATGAAGAAGAAGGAGATGTAGAACTACACGAAGAACTGGAAGATCTAAAGAACAAGAAGAACAAGAAGGAGAAACAGAAGAATATGACGAAAAAGCAGAAATAGCAGAAGAATAAACTGAATAAGTAGAAATAACAGAACAATAAGCCAAAATGGTAGAAATAACAGAAGCAAAAGCCGGAAAGGCAGAAATGACAGAAGAGTAATCTGAAGAAGAAACAGAAGAAGCAGAAAATGAAGAAGTAATTGAAAAAGCAGAAAATGCAGAAGAAACAGAAGGAAATGAAGAAGAAGAAGGAGATGTAGAACTACAAGAAGAACTAGAAGAACAAGAAGGAGAAACAGAAGAAAAAGACGGAAAAGCAAAAATAACAGAAGAATAAATTGGATAGGTAGAAATAACAGAAGAATAAGCCAAAAAGGTAGAAAAAACAGAAGCATAAGCCGAAAAGGTAAAAGTGACAGAAGAATAATCTGAAGAAGAAACGGAAAGCAGAAAAGGAAGATGTCATTGAAAAAGGAGAAAATGCTGCAGAAAGAGCGGAAGATGAAGAAGAAGAAGGAGATATAGAACTTCAAGAAGAACAAGAAAGAGAAACAGAAGAATAAGACGAAAAAGCAGAAATAACAGAAGAATAAGCAAAAAGGTAGAAATAAGTGAAGCATAAGCCGAAAAGTCAGAAATGACAGAAGAATAAGCTGAAGCACAAAGAGAAGCAGAAAACGAAGAAGTAATTGAAAAACCAGAAAATGCCTAAGAAACAGAGGAAGATGAAAAAGGAGAAGAAGGAGATATAGAACTACAAGAAGAACGAGAAGAACTCGAAAAACAAGAGGAACAAGCAGTAGAAACAGAAGAATAAGAGGAAAAATCAGATATAACAGAAGAATAAGCTGAAAAAGTAGAAATAAAAGAAGAATAAGACGAAAAGGTTGAAAAACAGAAGCAAAAGCCGAAAAGGCAGAAATAACAGAGGAAAAAGCTGAAGAAGAAACAGAAGAAGCAGAAAACGAAGAAGTAATTGAAAAAGCAGAAAATGCCGAAGAAACAGAAGAAGATGAAGAAGGAGATGTAGAACTACAAGAAGAACAAGAAGAACTAGAAGAGGAAGAACAAGAAGGAGAAACAGAAGAAAAAGACGGAAAAGCAGAAATAACAGAAGAATAAATAGGATAAGTAGAAATAACAGAAGAATAAGCCAAAAAGGTAGACAAAAGAGAAGCATAAGCCGAAAATGTAAAAGTGACAGAAGAATAATCTGAGGAAGAAACAGAAGCAGCCGAAAAGGAAGATGTAATTGAAAAAGGAGAAAATGCTGCAGAAAGAGCGGAAGATGAAGAAGAAGAAGAAGGAGATGTAGAACGTCAAGAAGAACAAAAAGAACTAGAAGAACAAGAAGAACAAGAAGGAGAAACAGAAGAAATAAGACGAAAAAGCAGAAATAATAAAGAAAGAATAAGCTGAATAAGAATAAGCAGAAAGAATAAGCTGAATAAGAAGCAGAAGAAGCATAAGTAATTTAAAAAACAGAAAATGCAGAAAAGAAGATGATGAAGAAGAAGAAGGAGATGTAGAACTACACGAAGAAGTAGAGGAACTAAAGAACAAGAAGAACAAGAGGGAGAAACAGAAGAATATGACGAAAAAGCAGAAATAACAGAAGAATAAGCTGAAAAAGTAGAAATAACAGAACAATAAGACAAAAAGGTAGAAATAGCAGAAGCAAAAGCCGAAAAGGCAGATGTTATAGAAGAATAAGCTGAAGAAGAAACAGAAGAAGCAAAAAAACGAGAAATAATTGAAAAAGCAGTAAATGAAGAAGAAAGAGAGGAATATGAATAAGAAAGAGATGCAGAAATAAGAACAAGAAAAACTGGAAGAACACGAAGTAGAAAAAGAAGAATAGGACGAAAAAGCAGAATTAAGAGAAGACTAAGCTGAATGAGAAGCAGAACAAACATAAGTAATTGAAAACAGATAATACAGAACAGAAGAACATGAAGAAGAAAAAAAGGAGATGTAGAACTACAAGAAGAACAAGAAGAACTAGAAGAACAAGAAGAAAAAGAAGGAGAAACAGAAAATAAGACGAAAAAGCAGAAATAACAGAAGAATAAGCCAAAAAGTTAGAAATAACAGAAGCATAAGCCGAAAAGGTGGAAATAACAGAAGAATAGCTTAAGAAGAAACAGAAGAAGCAGAAAACGAAGACGTAAATGAAAAAGCAGAAAATGCAGAAGAAACAGCGGAAGATGAAGAAGGAGATGAAGGAGATGTAGAACTACAATAAGAACACGAAGTACTAGAAGAACAAGAAGAACAAGAAGAGGAAAGAGAAGAATAAGATAAAAAAGCAGAAATAACGGAAGAATAAGCCAAAAAGGTAGAAATAACAGAAGCATAAGCCGAAAGGCAGAAATGACAGAAGAATAAGCTGAATAAGAAACAGAAGAAGCAGAAAACGAAGAAGTAATTGTAAAAGCAGAAAAAGCAGAAGAAACAGAGGAAAATGATGAAGAAGAAGGAGATGTAGAAGAAAAAGAAGAAGAAGAAGAACTAGAAGAACAAGAAGAAACAGAAGGAGAAACAGAACAATAAGAAGAAAAAGCAGAAATAACAAAAGAATAAGTGGAATAAGTCGAAATAACAGAAGAATGAGCCAAAGAGGTAGAAATAACAGAAGCAAAAGCCGAAAAGGCAGAAGTGAGAGAAGAATAAGCTGAAGAAGCAAGAGAAGAAGCAGAAAAAGGAAGAAGTAATGGAAAAAGCAGAAAATGCAGAAGAAACAGAAGAACATGAAGAAGAAGGAGATGTAGAACTACAAGAAGAACAAGAAGAACTAGAAGAACAAGAAGAACAAGAAGGAGAAACAGAAGAATAAGACGAAAAAGCAGAAATATCAGAAGAATAAGCTGAAAAAGTAGAAATAACAGAAGAATAAGCTACAAAGGTAGAAATAACAGAAGAATAATCTGAATAAGAAGCGGAAGAAGCATAAGTAATTGAAAAAGCAGAAAATGCAGAACAGAAGAAGATGAAGAAGTAGAAGAAGGAGATGTAGAATTACAAGAAATACCAGAAGAATTAGAAGAACAAAAAGAACAAGAAGTAGAAAAAGAAGAATAAGACGAAAAAGCAGAAATAACAGAAGAATAAGCCAAAAAGTTAGAAATAACAGAAGCATAAGCCGAAAAGGTAGAAATAGCAGAAGAATAGCTGAAGAAGAAACAGAAGAAACAGAAAACGAAGAAGTAAATGAAAAAGCAGAAAATGCAGAAGAAACAGAGGAAGATGAAGAAGGAGACGAAGGAGATGTAGAACAAAAAGAAGAATAAGAAGAATTAGAAGAACAAGAAGAAACAGAAGGAGAAACAGAACAATAAGGCGAAAAAGCAGAAATAACAAAAGAATAAGTTGAATAAGTGAAATAGAAGGAGAATGAGCCAAAGAGGTAGAAATAACAGAAGCATAAGACGAAAAGGCAGAAATCACAGAAGAAAAAGCTGAAAAAGAAACAGAAGAAGCGGAAAATGGAGAAGTAATTGAAAAAGGAGAAAAAGCAGAAGAAACATAAGAGGATGAATAATAAGAAGAAGGAGATGTAGAACTACAAGAAGAACTAGAAGAACTAAAGAACAAGAAGAACAAGGAGAAACAGAAGAAAATGACGAAAAAGCAGAAATAACAGAAGAATAAGCTGAATAAGTAGAAAGAACAATAAGACAAAAAGTTAGAAATAACAGAAGCAAAGGCCGAAAAGGCAGAAGTGACAGAAGAATAATCTGAAGAAGAAACAGAAGAAGCAGAAAACGAAGAAGTAATGGAAAAATCAGAAAATGAAGAACAAACAGAGGAAGATGAAGAAGAATGAGATGTAGAACTACAAGAAGAACAAGAAGAACTAACTAGAAGAACAAGAAGAAGAAACAGAAGAAAAAGACGGAAAAGCAGAAATAACAGAGAATCAATTGGATAAGTAGAAATAACAGAACAATAAGCCAAAAAGGTAGAAAAAACAGATTCATAAGCCGAAAAAGTAAAAGTGAAGGAAGAATAATCTGAAGAAGAAACAGAAGAAGCAGAAAAGGAAGATGTAATTGAAAAAGGAGAAAATGCTGCAGAAAGAGCGGAAGATGAAGAAAAAGAAGAAGAAGGAGATGTAGAACTTCAAGAAGAACAAGAAGAACAAGAAAGAGAAACAGTAGAATAAGACGAAAAAGCAGAAATAATAGAAGAATAAGCTGAATAAGAAGCAGAAGAAGCATAAGTAATTTAAAAAGCAGAAAAGGCAGAAGAAGATGATGAAGAAGAAGGAGATGTAGAACTACACGAAGAACTGGAAGATCTAAAGAACAAGAAGAACAAGAAGGAGAAACAGAAGAATATGACGAAAAAGCAGAAATAGCAGAAGAATAAACTGAATAAGTAGAAATAACAGAACAATAAGCCAAAAAGGTAGAAATAACAGAAGCAAAAGCCGAAAAGGCAGAAGTGACAGAAGAGTAATCTGAAGAAGAAACAGAAGAAGCAGAAAATGAAGAAGTAATTGAAAAAGCAGAAAATGCAGAAGAAACAGAAGGAAATGAAGAAGAAGAAGGAGATGTAGAACTACAAGAAGAACTAGAAGAACAAGAAGGAGAAACAGAAGAAAAAGACGGAAAAGCAAAAATAACAGAAGAATAAATTGGATAGGTAGAAATAACAGAAGAATAAGCCAAAAAGGTAGAAAAAACAGAAGCATAAGCCGAAAAGGTAAAAGTGACAGAAGAATAATCTGAAGAAGAAACGGAAAGCAGAAAAGGAAGATGTCATTGAAAAAGGAGAAAATGCTGCAGAAAGAGCGGAAGATGAAGAAGAAGAAGGAGATATAGAACTTCAAGAAGAACAAGAAAGAGAAACAGAAGACTAAGACGAAAAAGCAGAAATAACAGAAGAATAAGCAAAAAGGTAGAAATAAGTGAAGCATAAGCCGAAAAGTCAGAAATGACAGAAGAATAAGCTGAAGCACAAAGAGAAGAAGCAGAAAACGAAGAAGTAATTGAAAAACCAGAAAATGCCTAAGAAACAGAGGAAGATGAAAAAGGAGAAGAAGGAGATATAGAACTACAAGAAGAACGAGAAGAACTCGAAAAACAAGAGGAACAAGCAGTAGAAACAGAAGAATAAGAGGAAAAATCAGATATAACAGAAGAATAAGCTGAAAAAGTAGAAATAAAAGAAGAATAAGACGAAAAGGTTGAAAAACAGAAGCAAAAGCCGAAAAGGCAGAAATAACAGAGGAAAAAGCTGAAGAAGAAACAGAAGAAGCAGAAAACGAAGAAGTAATTGAAAAAGCAGAAAATGCCGAAGAAACAGAAGAAGATGAAGAAGGAGATGTAGAACTACAAGAAGAACAAGAAGAACTAGAAGAGGAAGAACAAGAAGGAGAAACAGAAGAAAAAGACGGAAAAGCAGAAATAACAGAAGAATAAATAGGATAAGTAGAAATAACAGAAGAATAAGCCAAAAAGGTAGACAAAAGAGAAGCATAAGCCGAAAATGTAAAAGTGACAGAAGAATAATCTGAGGAAGAAACAGAAGCAGCCGAAAAGGAAGATGTAATTGAAAAAGGAGAAAATGCTGCAGAAAGAGCGGAAGATGAAGAAGAAGAAGAAGGAGATGTACGTCAAGAAGAACAAAAAGAACTAGAAGAACAAGAAGAACAAGAAGGAGAAACAGAAGAAATAAGACGAAAAAGCAGAAATAATAAAGAAAGAATAAGCTGAATAAGAATAAGCAGAAAGAATAAGCTGAATAAGAAGCAGAAGAAGCATAAGTAATTTAAAAAACAGAAAATGCAGAAAAGAAGATGATGAAGAAGAAGAAGGAGATGTAGAACTACACGAAGAAGTAGAGGAACTAAAGAACAAGAAGAACAAGAGGGAGAAACAGAAGAATATGACGAAAAAGCAGAAATAACAGAAGAATAAGCTGAAAAAGTAGAAATAACAGAACAATAAGACAAAAAGGTAGAAATAGCAGAAGCAAAAGCCGAAAAGGCAGATGTGATAGAAGAATAAGCTGAAGAAGAAACAGAAGAAGCAAAAAAACGAGAAATAATTGAAAAAGCAGTAAATGAAGAAGAAAGAGAGGAATATGAATAAGAAAGAGATGCAGAAATAAGAACAAGAAAAACTGGAAGAACACGAAGTAGAAACAGAAGAATAGGACGAAAAAGCAGAATTAAGAGAAGACTAAGCTGAATGAGAAGCAGAACAAACATAAGTAATTGAAAACAGATAATACAGAACAGAAGAACATGAAGAAGAAAAAAAGGAGATGTAGAACTACAAGAAGAACAAGAAGAACTAGAAGAACAAGAAGAAAAAGAAGGAGAAACAGAAAATAAGACGAAAAAGCAGAAATAACAGAAGAATAAGCCAAAAAGTTAGAAATAACAGAAGCATAAGCCGAAAAGGTGGAAATAACAGAAGAATAGCTTAAGAAGAAACAGAAGAAGCAGAAAACGAAGACGTAAATGAAAAAGCAGAAAATGCAGAAGAAACAGAGGAAGATGAAGAAGGAGATGAGGGAGATGTAGAACTACAATAAGAACACGAAGTACTAGAAGAACAAGAAGAACAAGAAGAGGAAAGAGAAGAATAAGATAAAAAAGCAGAAATAACGGAAGAATAAGCCAAAAAGGTAGAAATAACAGAAGCATAAGCCGAAAGGCAGAAATGACAGAAGAATAAGCTGAATAAGAAACAGAAGAAGCAGAAAACGAAGAAGTAATTGTAAAAGCAGAAAAAGCAGAAGAAACAGAGGAAAATGATGAAGAAGAAGGAGATGTAGAAGAAAAAGAAGAAGAAGAAGAACTAGAAGAACAAGAAGAAACAGAAGGAGAAACAGAACAATAAGAAGAAAAAGCAGAAATAACAAAAGAATAAGTGGAATAAGTCGAAATAACAGAAGAATGAGCCAAAGAGGTAGAAATAACAGAAGCAAAAGCCGAAAAGGCAGAAGTGAGAGAAGAATAAGCTGAAGAAGAAACAGAAGAAGCAGAAAAAGGAAGAAGTAATGGAAAAAGCAGAAAATGCAGAAGAAACAGAAGAACATGAAGAAGAAGGAGATGTAGAACTACAAGAAGAACAAGAAGAACTAGAAGAACAAGAAGAACAAGAAGGAGAAACAGAAGAATAAGACGAAAAAGCAGAAATATCAGAAGAATAAGCTGAAAAAGTAGAAATAACAGAAGAATAAGCTACAAAGGTAGAAATAACAGAAGAATAATCTGAATAAGAAGCGGAAGAAGCATAAGTAATTGAAAAAGCAGAAAATGCAGAACAGAAGAAGATGAAGAAGTAGAAGAAGGAGATGTAGAATTACAAGAAATACCAGAAGAATTAGAAGAACAAAAAGAACAAGAAGTAGAAAAAGAAGAATAAGACGAAAAAGCAGAAATAACAGAAGAATAAGCCAAAAAGTTAGAAATAACAGAAGCATAAGCCGAAAAGGTAGAAATAGCAGAAGAATAGCTGAAGAAGAAACAGAAGAAACAGAAAACGAAGAAGTAAATGAAAAAGCAGAAAATGCAGAAGAAACAGAGGAAGATGAAGAAGGAGACGAAGGAGATGTAGAACAAAAAGAAGAATAAGAAGAATTAGAAGAACAAGAAGAAACAGAAGGAGAAACAGAACAATAAGGCGAAAAAGCAGAAATAACAAAAGAATAAGTTGAATAAGTGAAATAGAAGGAGAATGAGCCAAAGAGGTAGAAATAACAGAAGCATAAGACGAAAAGGCAGAAATCACAGAAGAAAAAGCTGAAAAAGAAACAGAAGAAGCGGAAAATGGAGAAGTAATTGAAAAAGGAGAAAAAGCAGAAGAAACATAAGAGGATGAATAATAATAAGAAGGAGATGTAGAACTACAAGAAGAACTAGAAGAACTAAAGAACAAGAAGAACAAGGAGAAACAGAAGAAAATGACGAAAAAGCAGAAATAACAGAAGAATAAGCTGAATAAGTAGAAAGAACAATAAGACAAAAAGTTAGAAATAACAGAAGCAAAGGCCGAAAAGGCAGAAGTGACAGAAGAATAATCTGAAGAAGAAACAGAAGAAGCAGAAAACGAAGAAGTAATGGAAAAATCAGAAAATGAAGAACAAACAGAGGAAGATGAAGAAGAATGAGATGTAGAACTACAAGAAGAACAAGAAGAACTAACTAGAAGAACAAGAAGAAGAAACAGAAGAAAAAGACGGAAAAGCAGAAATAACAGAGAATCAATTGGATAAGTAGAAATAACAGAACAATAAGCCAAAAAGGTAGAAAAAACAGATTCATAAGCCGAAAAAGTAAAAGTGAAGGAAGAATAATCTGAAGAAGAAACAGAAGAAGCAGAAAAGGAAGATGTAATTGAAAAAGGAGAAAATGCTGCAGAAAGAGCGGAAGATGAAGAAAAAGAAGAAGAAGGAGATGTAGAACTTCAAGAAGAACAAGAAGAACAAGAAAGAGAAACAGTAGAATAGGACGAAAAAGCAGAAATAATAGAAGAATAAGCTGAATAAGAAGCAGAAGAAGCATAAGTAATTTAAAAAGCAGAAAACGCAGAAGAAGATGATGAAGAAGAAGGAGATGTAGAACTACACGAAGAACTGGAAGATCTAAAGAACAAGAAAAACAAGAAGGAGAAACAGAAGAATATGACGAAAAAGCAGAAATAGCAGAAGAATAAACTGAATAAGTAGAAATAACAGAACAATAAGCCAAAAAGGTAGAAATAACAGAAGCAAAAGCCGGAAAGGCAGAAGTGACAGAAGAGGAATCTGAAGAAGAAACAGAAGAAGCAGAAAATGAAGAAGTAATTGAAAAAGCAGAAAATGCAGAAGAAACAGAAGGAAATGAAGAAGAAGAAGGAGATGTAGAACTACAAGAAGAACTAGAAGAACAAGAAGGAGAAACAGAAGAAAAAGACGGAAAAGCAAAAATAACAGAAGAATAAATTGGATAGGTAGAAATAACAGAAGAATAAGCCAAAAAGGTAGAAAAAACAGAAGCATAAGCCGAAAAGGTAAAAGTGACAGAAGAATAATCTGAAGAAGAAACGGAAAGCAGAAAAGGAAGATGTCATTGAAAAAGGAGAAAATGCTGCAGAAAGAGCGGAAGATGAAGAAGAAGAAGGAGATATAGAACTTCAAGAAGAACAAGAAAGAGAAACAGAAGACTAAGACGAAAAAGCAGAAATAACAGAAGAATAAGCAAAAAGGTAGAAATAAGTGAAGCATAAGCCGAAAAGTCAGAAATGACAGAAGAATAAGCTGAAGCACAAAGAGAAGAAGCAGAAAACGAAGAAGTAATTGAAAAACCAGAAAATGCCTAAGAAACAGAGGAAGATGAAAAAGGAGAAGAAGGAGATATAGAACTACAAGAAGAACGAGAAGAACTCGAAAAACAAGAGGAACAAGCAGTAGAAACAGAAGAATAAGAGGAAAAATCAGATATAACAGAAGAATAAGCTGAAAAAGTAGAAATAAAAGAAGAATAAGAAGAAAAGGTTGAAAAACAGAAGCAAAAGCCGAAAAGGCAGAAATAACAGAGGAAAAAGCTGAAGAAGAAACAGAAGAAGCAGAAAACGAAGAAGTAATTGAAAAAGCAGAAAATGCCGAAGAAACAGAAGAAGATGAAGAAGGAGATGTAGAACTACAAGAAGAACAAGAAGAACTAGAAGAGGAAGAACAAGAAGGAGAAACAGAAGAAAAAGACGGAAAAGCAGAAATAACAGAAGAATAAATAGGATAAGTAGAAATAACAGAAGAATAAGCCAAAAAGGTAGACAAAAGAGAAGCATAAGCCGAAAATGTAAAAGTGACAGAAGAATAATCTGAGGAAGAAACAGAAGCAGCCGAAAAGGAAGATGTCATTGAAAAAGGAGAAAGTGCTGCAGAAAGAGCGGAAGATGAAGAAGAAGAAGAAGGAGATGTAGAACGTCAAGAAGAACAGGAAGAACTAGAAGAACAAGAAGAACAAGAAGGAGAAACAGAAGAAATAAGACGAAAAAGCAGAAATAATAAAGAAAGAATAAGCTGAATAAGAATAAGCAGAAAGAATAAGCTGAATAAGAAGCAGAAGCAGCATAAGTAATTTAAAAAACAGAAAATGCAGAAAAGAAGATGATGAAGAAGAAGAAGGAGATGTAGAACTACACGAAGAAGTAGAGGAACTGAAGAACAAGAAGAACAAGCGGGAGAAACAGAAGAATATGACGCAAAAGCAGAAATAACAGAAGAATAAGCTGAATAAGTAGAAATAACAGAACAATAAGACAAAAAGGTAGAAATAGCAGAAGCAAAAGCCGAAAAGGCAGATGTGATAGAAGAATAAGCTGAAGAAGAAACAGAAGAAGCAAAAAAACGAGAAATAATTGAAAAAGCAGTAAATGAAGAAGAAACAGAGGAATATGAATAAGAAAGAGATGCAGAAATAAGAACAAGAAAAACTGGAAGAACACGAAGTAGAAAAAGAAGAATAGGACGAAAAAGCAGAATTAACAGAAGCCTAAGCTGAATGAGAAGCAGAACAAACATAAGTAATTGAAAACAGATAATACAGAACAGAAGAACATGAAGAAGAAGAAAAGGAGATGTAGAACTACAAGAAGAACAAGAGGAACTAGAAGAACAAGAAGAAAAAGAAGGAGAAACCGAAAATAAGACGAAAAAGCAGAAATAACAGAAGAATAAGCCAAAAAGTTAGAAATAACAGAAGCATAAGCCGAAAAGGTGGAAATAACAGAAGAATAGCTTAAGAAGAAACAGAAGAAGCAGAAAACGAAGACGTAAATGAAAAAGCAGAAAATGCAGAAGAAACAGAGGAAGATGAAGAAGGAGATGAAGGAGATGTAGAACTACAATAAGAACACGAAGTACTAGAAGAACAAGAAGAACAAGAAGAGGAAAGAGAAGAATAAGATAAAAAAGCAGAAATAACGGAAGAATAAGCCAAAAAGGTAGAAATAACAGAAGCATAAGCCGAAAGGCAGAAATGACAGAAGAATAAGCTGAATAAGAAACAGAAGAAGCAGAAAACGAAGAAGTAATTGTAAAAGCAGAAAAAGCAGAAGAAACAGAGGAAAATGATGAAGAAGAAGGAGATGTAGAAGAAAAAGAAGAAGAAGAAGAACTAGAAGAACAAGAAGAAACAGAAGGAGAAACAGAACAATAAGAAGAAAAAGCAGAAATAACAAAAGAATAAGTGGAATAAGTCGAAATAACCGAAGAATGAGCCAAAGAGGTAGAAATAACAGAAGCAAAAGCCGAAAAGGCAGAAGTGAGAGAAGAATAAGCTGAAGAAGAAACAGAAGAAGCAGAAAAAGGAAGAAGTAATTGAAAAAGCAGAAAATGCAGAAGAAACAGAAGAACATGAAGAAGAAGGAGATGTAGAACTACAAGAAGAACAAGAAGAACTAGAAGAACAAGAAGAACAAGAAGGAGAAACAGAAGAATAAGACGAAAAAGCAGAAATAACAGAAGAATAAGCTGAAAAAGTAGAAATAACAGAAGAATAAGCTACAAAGGTAGAAATAACAGAAGAATAATCTGAATAAGAAGCGGAAGAAGCATAAGTAATTGAAAAAGCAGAAAATGCAGAACAGAAGAAGATGAAGAAGTAGAAGAAGGAGATGTAGAATTACAAGAAATACCAGAAGAATTAGAAGAACAAAAAGAACAAGAAGTAGAAAAAGAAGAATAAGACGAAAAAGCAGAAATAACAGAAGAATAAGCCAAAAAGTTAGAAATAACAGAAGCATAAGCCGAAAAGGTAGAAATAGCAGAAGAATAGCTGAAGAAGAAACAGAAGAAACAGAAAACGAAGAAGTAAATGAAAAAGCAGAAAATGCAGAAGAAACAGAGGAAGATGAAGAAGGAGATGAAGGAGATGTAGAACAAAAAGAAGAATAAGAAGAATTAGAAGAACAAGAAGAAACAGAAGGAGAAACAGAACAATAAGGCGAAAAAGCAGAAATAACAAAAGAATAGGTTGAATAAGTGAAATAAAAGGAGAATGAGCCAAAGAGGTAGAAATAACAGAAGCATAAGACGAAAAGGCAGAAATCACAGAAGAAAAAGCTGAAAAAGAAACAGAAGAAGCGGAAAATGGAGAAGTAATTGAAAAAGGAGAAAAAGCAGAAGAAACATAAGAGGATGAATAATAATAAGAAGAAGGAGATGTAGAACTACAAGAAGAACTAGAAGAACTAAAGAACAAGAAGAACAAGGAGAAACAGATGAATATGACGAAAAAGCAGAAATAACAGAAGAATAAGCTGAATAAGTAGAAAGAACAATAAGACAAAAAGTTAGAAATAACAGAAGCAAAGGCCGAAAAGGCAGAAGTGACAGAAGAATAATCTGAAGAAGAAACAGAAGAAGCAGAAAACGAAGAAGTAATTGAAAAATCAGAAAATGAAGAACAAACAGAGGAAGATGAAGAAGAATGAGATGTAGAACTACAAGAAGAACAAGAAGAACTAACTAGAAGAACAAGAAGAAGAAACAGAAGAAAAAGACGGAAAAGCAGAAATAACAGAGAATCAATTGGATAAGTAGAAATAACAGAACAATAAGCCAAAAAGGTAGAAAAAACAGATTCATAAGCCGAAAAAGTAAAAGTGAAGGAAGAATAATCTGAAGAAGAAACAGAAGAAGCAGAAAAGGAAGATGTAATTGAAAAAGGAGAAAATGCTGCAGAAAGAGCGGAAGATGAAGAAAAAGAAGAAGAAGGAGATGTAGAACTTCAAGAAGAACAAGAAGAACAAGAAAGAGAAACAGTAGAATAAGACGAAAAAGCAGAAATAATAGAAGAATAAGCTGAATAAGAAGCAGAAGAAGCATAAGTAATTTAAAAAGCAGAAAAGGCAGAAGAAGATGATGAAGAAGAAGGAGATGTAGAACTACACGAAGAACTGGAAGATCTAAAGAACAAGAAGGAGAAACAGAAGAATATGACGAAAAAGCAGAAATAGCAGAAGAATAAACTGAATAAGTAGAAATAACAGAACAATAAGCCAAAAAGGTAGAAATAACAGAAGCAAAAGCCGGAAAGGCAGAAGTGACAGAAGAATAATCTGAAGAAGAAACAGAAGAAGCAGAAAATGAAGAAGTAATTGAAAAAGCAGAAAATGCAGAAGAAACAGAAGAAAATGAAGAAGAAGAAGGAGATGTAGAACTACAAGAAGAACTAGAAGAACAAGAAGGAGAAACAGAAGAAAAAGACGGAAAAGCAAAAATAACAGAAGAATAAATTGGATAGGTAGAAATAACAGAAGAATAAGCCAAAAAGGTAGAAAAAACAGAAGCATAAGCCGAAAAGGTAAAAGTGACAGAAGAATAATCTGAAGAAGAAAGAGAAAGCAGAAAAGGAAGATGTCATTGAAAAAGGAGAAAATGCTGCAGAAAGAGCGGAAGATGAAGAAGAAGAAGGAGATATAGAACTTCAAGAAGAACAAGAAAGAGAAACAGAAGACTAAGACGAAAAAGCAGAAATAACAGAAGAATAAGCAAAAAGGTAGAAATAAGTGAAGCATAAGCCGAAAAGTCAGAAATGACAGAAGAATAAGCTGAAGCACAAAGAGAAGAAGCAGAAAACGAAGAAGTAATTGAAAAACCAGAAAATGCCTAAGAAACAGAGGAAGATGAAAAAGGAGAAGAAGGAGATATAGAACTACAAGAAGAACGAGAAGAACTCGAAAAACAAGAGGAACAAGCAGTAGAAACAGAAGAATAAGAGGAAAAATCAGATATAACAGAAGAATAAGCTGAAAAAGTAGAAATAAAAGAAGAATAAGACGAAAAGGTTGAAAAACAGAAGCAAAAGCCGAAAAGGCAGAAATAACAGAGGAAAAAGCTGAAGAAGAAACAGAAGAAGCAGAAAACGAAGAAGTAATTGAAAAAGCAGAAAATGCCGAAGAAACAGAAGAAGATGAAGAAGGAGATGTAGAACTACAAGAAGAACAAGAAGAACTAGAAGAGGAAGAACAAGAAGGAGAAACAGAAGAAAAAGACGGAAAAGCAGAAATAACAGAAGAATAAATAGGATAAGTAGAAATAACAGAAGAATAAGCCAAAAAGGTAGACAAAAGAGAAGCATAAGCCGAAAATGTAAAAGTGACAGAAGAATAATCTGAGGAAGAAACAGAAGCAGCCGAAAAGGAAGATGTCATTGAAAAAGGAGAAAGTGCTGCAGAAAGAGCGGAAGATGAAGAAGAAGAAGAAGGAGATGTAGAACGTCAAGAAGAACAGGAAGAACTAGAAGAACAAGAAGAACAAGAAGGAGAAACAGAAGAAATAAGACGAAAAAGCAGAAATAATAAAGAAAGAATAAGCTGAATAAGAATAAGCAGAAAGAATAAGCTGAATAAGAAGCAGAAGCAGCATAAGTAATTTAAAAAACAGAAAATGCAGAAAAGAAGATGATGAAGAAGAAGAAGGAGATGTAGAACTACACGAAGAAGTAGAGGAACTGAAGAACAAGAAGAACAAGCGGGAGAAACAGAAGAATATGACGCAAAAGCAGAAATAACAGAAGAATAAGCTGAATAAGTAGAAATAACAGAACAATAAGACAAAAAGGTAGAAATAGCAGAAGCAAAAGCCGAAAAGGCAGATGTGATAGAAGAATAAGCTGAAGAAGAAACAGAAGAAGCAAAAAAACGAGAAATAATTGAAAAAGCAGTAAATGAAGAAGAAACAGAGGAATATGAATAAGAAAGAGATGCAGAAATAAGAACAAGAAAAACTGGAAGAACACGAAGTAGAAAAAGAAGAATAGGACGAAAAAGCAGAATTAACAGAAGCCTAAGCTGAATGAGAAGCAGAACAAACATAAGTAATTGAAAACAGATAATACAGAACAGAAGAACATGAAGAAGAAGAAAAGGAGATGTAGAACTACAAGAAGAACAAGAGGAACTAGAAGAACAAGAAGAAAAAGAAGGAGAAACCGAAAATAAGACGAAAAAGCAGAAATAACAGAAGAATAAGCCAAAAAGTTAGAAATAACAGAAGCATAAGCCGAAAAGGTGGAAATAACAGAAGAATAGCTTAAGAAGAAACAGAAGAAGCAGAAAACGAAGACGTAAATGAAAAAGCAGAAAATGCAGAAGAAACAGAGGAAGATGAAGAAGGAGATGAAGGAGATGTAGAACTACAATAAGAACACGAAGTACTAGAAGAACAAGAAGAACAAGAAGAGGAAAGAGAAGAATAAGATAAAAAAGCAGAAATAACGGAAGAATAAGCCAAAAAGGTAGAAATAACAGAAGCATAAGCCGAAAGGCAGAAATGACAGAAGAATAAGCTGAATAAGAAACAGAAGAAGCAGAAAACGAAGAAGTAATTGTAAAAGCAGAAAAAGCAGAAGAAACAGAGGAAAATGATGAAGAAGAAGGAGATGTAGAAGAAAAAGAAGAAGAAGAAGAACTAGAAGAACAAGAAGAAACAGAAGGAGAAACAGAACAATAAGAAGAAAAAGCAGAAATAACAAAAGAATAAGTGGAATAAGTCGAAATAACCGAAGAATGAGCCAAAGAGGTAGAAATAACAGAAGCAAAAGCCGAAAAGGCAGAAGTGAGAGAAGAATAAGCTGAAGAAGAAACAGAAGAAGCAGAAAAAGGAAGAAGTAATTGAAAAAGCAGAAAATGCAGAAGAAACAGAAGAACATGAAGAAGAAGGAGATGTAGAACTACAAGAAGAACAAGAAGAACTAGAAGAACAAGAAGAACAAGAAGGAGAAACAGAAGAATAAGACGAAAAAGCAGAAATAACAGAAGAATAAGCTGAAAAAGTAGAAATAACAGAAGAATAAGCTACAAAGGTAGAAATAACAGAAGAATAATCTGAATAAGAAGCGGAAGAAGCATAAGTAATTGAAAAAGCAGAAAATGCAGAACAGAAGAAGATGAAGAAGTAGAAGAAGGAGATGTAGAATTACAAGAAATACCAGAAGAATTAGAAGAACAAAAAGAACAAGAAGTAGAAAAAGAAGAATAAGACGAAAAAGCAGAAATAACAGAAGAATAAGCCAAAAAGTTAGAAATAACAGAAGCATAAGCCGAAAAGGTAGAAATAGCAGAAGAATAGCTGAAGAAGAAACAGAAGAAACAGAAAACGAAGAAGTAAATGAAAAAGCAGAAAATGCAGAAGAAACAGAGGAAGATGAAGAAGGAGATGAAGGAGATGTAGAACAAAAAGAAGAATAAGAAGAATTAGAAGAACAAGAAGAAACAGAAGGAGAAACAGAACAATAAGGCGAAAAAGCAGAAATAACAAAAGAATAGGTTGAATAAGTGAAATAAAAGGAGAATGAGCCAAAGAGGTAGAAATAACAGAAGCATAAGACGAAAAGGCAGAAATCACAGAAGAAAAAGCTGAAAAAGAAACAGAAGAAGCGGAAAATGGAGAAGTAATTGAAAAAGGAGAAAAAGCAGAAGAAACATAAGAGGATGAATAATAATAAGAAGAAGGAGATGTAGAACTACAAGAAGAACTAGAAGAACTAAAGAACAAGAAGAACAAGGAGAAACAGATGAATATGACGAAAAAGCAGAAATAACAGAAGAATAAGCTGAATAAGTAGAAAGAACAATAAGACAAAAAGTTAGAAATAACAGAAGCAAAGGCCGAAAAGGCAGAAGTGACAGAAGAATAATCTGAAGAAGAAACAGAAGAAGCAGAAAACGAAGAAGTAATTGAAAAATCAGAAAATGAAGAACAAACAGAGGAAGATGAAGAAGAATGAGATGTAGAACTACAAGAAGAACAAGAAGAACTAACTAGAAGAACAAGAAGAAGAAACAGAAGAAAAAGACGGAAAAGCAGAAATAACAGAGAATCAATTGGATAAGTAGAAATAACAGAACAATAAGCCAAAAAGGTAGAAAAAACAGATTCATAAGCCGAAAAAGTAAAAGTGAAGGAAGAATAATCTGAAGAAGAAACAGAAGAAGCAGAAAAGGAAGATGTAATTGAAAAAGGAGAAAATGCTGCAGAAAGAGCGGAAGATGAAGAAAAAGAAGAAGAAGGAGATGTAGAACTTCAAGAAGAACAAGAAGAACAAGAAAGAGAAACAGTAGAATAAGACGAAAAAGCAGAAATAATAGAAGAATAAGCTGAATAAGAAGCAGAAGAAGCATAAGTAATTTAAAAAGCAGAAAAGGCAGAAGAAGATGATGAAGAAGAAGGAGATGTAGAACTACACGAAGAACTGGAAGATCTAAAGAACAAGAAGGAGAAACAGAAGAATATGACGAAAAAGCAGAAATAGCAGAAGAATAAACTGAATAAGTAGAAATAACAGAACAATAAGCCAAAAAGGTAGAAATAACAGAAGCAAAAGCCGGAAAGGCAGAAGTGACAGAAGAATAATCTGAAGAAGAAACAGAAGAAGCAGAAAATGAAGAAGTAATTGAAAAAGCAGAAAATGCAGAAGAAACAGAAGAAAATGAAGAAGAAGAAGGAGATGTAGAACTACAAGAAGAACTAGAAGAACAAGAAGGAGAAACAGAAGAAAAAGACGGAAAAGCAAAAATAACAGAAGAATAAATTGGATAGGTAGAAATAACAGAAGAATAAGCCAAAAAGGTAGAAAAAACAGAAGCATAAGCCGAAAAGGTAAAAGTGACAGAAGAATAATCTGAAGAAGAAAGAGAAAGCAGAAAAGGAAGATGTCATTGAAAAAGGAGAAAATGCTGCAGAAAGAGCGGAAGATGAAGAAGAAGAAGGAGATATAGAACTTCAAGAAGAACAAGAAAGAGAAACAGAAGACTAAGACGAAAAAGCAGAAATAACAGAAGAATAAGCAAAAAGGTAGAAATAAGTGAAGCATAAGCCGAAAAGTCAGAAATGACAGAAGAATAAGCTGAAGCACAAAGAGAAGAAGCAGAAAACGAAGAAGTAATTGAAAAACCAGAAAATGCCTAAGAAACAGAGGAAGATGAAAAAGGAGAAGAAGGAGATATAGAACTACAAGAAGAACGAGAAGAACTCGAAAAACAAGAGGAACAAGCAGTAGAAACAGAAGAATAAGAGGAAAAATCAGATATAACAGAAGAATAAGCTGAAAAAGTAGAAATAAAAGAAGAATAAGACGAAAAGGTTGAAAAACAGAAGCAAAAGCCGAAAAGGCAGAAATAACAGAGGAAAAAGCTGAAGAAGAAACAGAAGAAGCAGAAAACGAAGAAGTAATTGAAAAAGCAGAAAATGCCGAAGAAACAGAAGAAGATGAAGAAGGAGATGTAGAACTACAAGAAGAACAAGAAGAACTAGAAGAGGAAGAACAAGAAGGAGAAACAGAAGAAAAAGACGGAAAAGCAGAAATAACAGAAGAATAAATAGGATAAGTAGAAATAACAGAAGAATAAGCCAAAAAGGTAGACAAAAGAGAAGCATAAGCCGAAAATGTAAAAGTGACAGAAGAATAATCTGAGGAAGAAACAGAAGCAGCCGAAAAGGAAGATGTCATTGAAAAAGGAGAAAATGCTGCAGAAAGAGCGGAAGATGAAGAAGAAGAAGAAGGAGATGTAGAACGTCAAGAAGAACAGGAAGAACTAGAAGAACAAGAAGAACAAGAAGGAGAAACAGAAGAAATAAGACGAAAAAGCAGAAATAATAAAGAAAGAATAAGCTGAATAAGAATAAGCAGAAAGAATAAGCTGAATAAGAAGCAGAAGCAGCATAAGTAATTTAAAAAACAGAAAATGCAGAAAAGAAGATGATGAAGAAGAAGAAGGAGATGTAGAACTACACGAAGAAGTAGAGGAACTGAAGAACAAGAAGAACAAGCGGGAGAAACAGAAGAATATGACGCAAAAGCAGAAATAACAGAAGAATAAGCTGAATAAGTAGAAATAACAGAACAATAAGACAAAAAGGTAGAAATAGCAGAAGCAAAAGCCGAAAAGGCAGATGTGATAGAAGAATAAGCTGAAGAAGAAACAGAAGAAGCAAAAAAACGAGAAATAATTGAAAAAGCAGTAAATGAAGAAGAAACAGAGGAATATGAATAAGAAAGAGATGCAGAAATAAGAACAAGAAAAACTGGAAGAACACGAAGTAGAAAAAGAAGAATAGGACGAAAAAGCAGAATTAACAGAAGCCTAAGCTGAATGAGAAGCAGAACAAACATAAGTAATTGAAAACAGATAATACAGAACAGAAGAACATGAAGAAGAAGAAAAGGAGATGTAGAACTACAAGAAGAACAAGAGGAACTAGAAGAACAAGAAGAAAAAGAAGGAGAAACCGAAAATAAGACGAAAAAGCAGAAATAACAGAAGAATAAGCCAAAAAGTTAGAAATAACAGAAGCATAAGCCGAAAAGGTGGAAATAACAGAAGAATAGCTTAAGAAGAAACAGAAGAAGCAGAAAACGAAGACGTAAATGAAAAAGCAGAAAATGCAGAAGAAACAGAGGAAGATGAAGAAGGAGATGAAGGAGATGTAGAACTACAATAAGAACACGAAGTACTAGAAGAACAAGAAGAACAAGAAGAGGAAAGAGAAGAATAAGATAAAAAAGCAGAAATAACGGAAGAATAAGCCAAAAAGGTAGAAATAACAGAAGCATAAGCCGAAAGGCAGAAATGACAGAAGAATAAGCTGAATAAGAAACAGAAGAAGCAGAAAACGAAGAAGTAATTGTAAAAGCAGAAAAAGCAGAAGAAACAGAGGAAAATGATGAAGAAGAAGGAGATGTAGAAGAAAAAGAAGAAGAAGAAGAACTAGAAGAACAAGAAGAAACAGAAGGAGAAACAGAACAATAAGAAGAAAAAGCAGAAATAACAAAAGAATAAGTGGAATAAGTCGAAATAACCGAAGAATGAGCCAAAGAGGTAGAAATAACAGAAGCAAAAGCCGAAAAGGCAGAAGTGAGAGAAGAATAAGCTGAAGAAGAAACAGAAGAAGCAGAAAAAGGAAGAAGTAATTGAAAAAGCAGAAAATGCAGAAGAAACAGAAGAACATGAAGAAGAAGGAGATGTAGAACTACAAGAAGAACAAGAAGAACTAGAAGAACAAGAAGAACAAGAAGGAGAAACAGAAGAATAAGACGAAAAAGCAGAAATAACAGAAGAATAAGCTGAAAAAGTAGAAATAACAGAAGAATAAGCTACAAAGGTAGAAATAACAGAAGAATAATCTGAATAAGAAGCGGAAGAAGCATAAGTAATTGAAAAAGCAGAAAATGCAGAACAGAAGAAGATGAAGAAGTAGAAGAAGGAGATGTAGAATTACAAGAAATACCAGAAGAATTAGAAGAACAAAAAGAACAAGAAGTAGAAAAAGAAGAATAAGACGAAAAAGCAGAAATAACAGAAGAATAAGCCAAAAAGTTAGAAATAACAGAAGCATAAGCCGAAAAGGTAGAAATAGCAGAAGAATAGCTGAAGAAGAAACAGAAGAAACAGAAAACGAAGAAGTAAATGAAAAAGCAGAAAATGCAGAAGAAACAGAGGAAGATGAAGAAGGAGATGAAGGAGATGTAGAACAAAAAGAAGAATAAGAAGAATTAGAAGAACAAGAAGAAACAGAAGGAGAAACAGAACAATAAGGCGAAAAAGCAGAAATAACAAAAGAATAGGTTGAATAAGTGAAATAAAAGGAGAATGAGCCAAAGAGGTAGAAATAACAGAAGCATAAGACGAAAAGGCAGAAATCACAGAAGAAAAAGCTGAAAAAGAAACAGAAGAAGCGGAAAATGGAGAAGTAATTGAAAAAGGAGAAAAAGCAGAAGAAACATAAGAGGATGAATAATAATAAGAAGAAGGAGATGTAGAACTACAAGAAGAACTAGAAGAACTAAAGAACAAGAAGAACAAGGAGAAACAGATGAATATGACGAAAAAGCAGAAATAACAGAAGAATAAGCTGAATAAGTAGAAAGAACAATAAGACAAAAAGTTAGAAATAACAGAAGCAAAGGCCGAAAAGGCAGAAGTGACAGAAGAATAATCTGAAGAAGAAACAGAAGAAGCAGAAAACGAAGAAGTAATTGAAAAATCAGAAAATGAAGAACAAACAGAGGAAGATGAAGAAGAATGAGATGTAGAACTACAAGAAGAACAAGAAGAACTAACTAGAAGAACAAGAAGAAGAAACAGAAGAAAAAGACGGAAAAGCAGAAATAACAGAGAATCAATTGGATAAGTAGAAATAACAGAACAATAAGCCAAAAAGGTAGAAAAAACAGATTCATAAGCCGAAAAAGTAAAAGTGAAGGAAGAATAATCTGAAGAAGAAACAGAAGAAGCAGAAAAGGAAGATGTAATTGAAAAAGGAGAAAATGCTGCAGAAAGAGCGGAAGATGAAGAAAAAGAAGAAGAAGGAGATGTAGAACTTCAAGAAGAACAAGAAGAACAAGAAAGAGAAACAGTAGAATAAGACGAAAAAGCAGAAATAATAGAAGAATAAGCTGAATAAGAAGCAGAAGAAGCATAAGTAATTTAAAAAGCAGAAAAGGCAGAAGAAGATGATGAAGAAGAAGGAGATGTAGAACTACACGAAGAACTGGAAGATCTAAAGAACAAGAAGGAGAAACAGAAGAATATGACGAAAAAGCAGAAATAGCAGAAGAATAAACTGAATAAGTAGAAATAACAGAACAATAAGCCAAAAAGGTAGAAATAACAGAAGCAAAAGCCGGAAAGGCAGAAGTGACAGAAGAATAATCTGAAGAAGAAACAGAAGAAGCAGAAAATGAAGAAGTAATTGAAAAAGCAGAAAATGCAGAAGAAACAGAAGAAAATGAAGAAGAAGAAGGAGATGTAGAACTACAAGAAGAACTAGAAGAACAAGAAGGAGAAACAGAAGAAAAAGACGGAAAAGCAAAAATAACAGAAGAATAAATTGGATAGGTAGAAATAACAGAAGAATAAGCCAAAAAGGTAGAAAAAACAGAAGCATAAGCCGAAAAGGTAAAAGTGACAGAAGAATAATCTGAAGAAGAAAGAGAAAGCAGAAAAGGAAGATGTCATTGAAAAAGGAGAAAATGCTGCAGAAAGAGCGGAAGATGAAGAAGAAGAAGGAGATATAGAACTTCAAGAAGAACAAGAAAGAGAAACAGAAGACTAAGACGAAAAAGCAGAAATAACAGAAGAATAAGCAAAAAGGTAGAAATAAGTGAAGCATAAGCCGAAAAGTCAGAAATGACAGAAGAATAAGCTGAAGCACAAAGAGAAGAAGCAGAAAACGAAGAAGTAATTGAAAAACCAGAAAATGCCTAAGAAACAGAGGAAGATGAAAAAGGAGAAGAAGGAGATATAGAACTACAAGAAGAACGAGAAGAACTCGAAAAACAAGAGGAACAAGCAGTAGAAACAGAAGAATAAGAGGAAAAATCAGATATAACAGAAGAATAAGCTGAAAAAGTAGAAATAAAAGAAGAATAAGACGAAAAGGTTGAAAAACAGAAGCAAAAGCCGAAAAGGCAGAAATAACAGAGGAAAAAGCTGAAGAAGAAACAGAAGAAGCAGAAAACGAAGAAGTAATTGAAAAAGCAGAAAATGCCGAAGAAACAGAAGAAGATGAAGAAGGAGATGTAGAACTACAAGAAGAACAAGAAGAACTAGAAGAGGAAGAACAAGAAGGAGAAACAGAAGAAAAAGACGGAAAAGCAGAAATAACAGAAGAATAAATAGGATAAGTAGAAATAACAGAAGAATAAGCCAAAAAGGTAGACAAAAGAGAAGCATAAGCCGAAAATGTAAAAGTGACAGAAGAATAATCTGAGGAAGAAACAGAAGCAGCCGAAAAGGAAGATGTAATTGAAAAAGGAGAAAATGCTGCAGAAAGAGCGGAAGATGAAGAAGAAGAAGAAGGAGATGTAGAACGTCAAGAAGAACAGGAAGAACTAGAAGATCTAGAAGAAACAGAAGAATAAGAGGAAAAAGCAGAAATAACAGAAGAATAAGCCCAAAAAGAAGAAATAACAGAAGAATAGGCTGAAGATGAAGCAGAAAAAGAAGAAGTAGAAATTGAAAAAGCAAAAAATGCAGAAGAAACAGAATGAGATGATGAAAAAGAAGAAGGACATGTAGAACTAGAAGAAGACAAGAAGAAATAGAAGAACAAGAAGAAGAAACAGAAGAATAAGAGGAAAAAGAGAAATAACAGAAGAATAAGCCGAAAAAGCAGAAATAACAGAAGAAGAAGATGAAGAACAAGCAGAAGCAGAACAAGAAGAAGTAATTGAAAAAGCAGAAAATGCAGTAGAAATAGAAGATGAAGAAGAAGAGGGTGATGTAGAATGGCAAGAAGAACAAGAAGAACTAGAAGAACAAGAAGAACAAGAATTAGAAACAGAAGAATAAGACGATAAAGTAGAAATAAAAGAAGAATAAGACATAAAAGCAGAAATAACAGAAGAATAAGCAGAATAAGCAAAAATAACAGAAGAATAAGATGAAGAAGAAGCAGAAGATGCAGAAGAAGTAATTGAAAAAACTAAAAGTGCAGAAGAAACAGAGGAAGATGAAGAAGAAGAAGAAAGACATTAGAACTACAAGACAAACAAGAAGAAATAGAAGAAAAAGAAGAACCAGAAGAAGAAACAAAAGAATAATAGGAAAAAGCAGAAATAACAGAAGAAAAAGCCGAAAAACCAGAAATAACAGAAGATTCAGCTGAAGAAGAAGCAGAAGAAGCAGAAGTAATTGAAAAAACTAAAAGTGCAGAAGAAACTAAAGAAGATGAAAAAGAAGAAGTAGGACATGTAGAACTACAAGACGAACAAGAAGAAATAGATAAAAAGAAGAACCAGAAGAAGAAACAGAGGAATAATAGGAAAAAGCAGAAATAATAGAAGAAGAAGCCGAAAAAGCAGAAACAACAGAAGAAGAAGCTGAAGAAGCAGAAGCAGAAGAAGAAGTAATTGAAAAAGCAGAAAATGCAGGAGAAACAGAAGATAAAGAAGAAGTAGAGGGTGATGTAGAACTGCAAGAAGAACTAGAAGAACAAGAAGAACAAGAAGTAGAAACAGAAGAATAAGACGAAAAAGCAGAAATAATAGAAGCTTACGCTGAAGAAGAAGCAGAAGAAGCACAAGAAGAAGAAGTAATTGATAAAACTAAAAGTGCAGAAGAAACAGAGGAAGATAAAGAAGAAGGACATGTAGAACCGCAAGAAGAACAAGAAGAAATAGAAGAAAAAGAAGAACCAAAAGAAGAAACAGAAGAATAAGAGGAAAAAGCAGAAATAACAGAAGAATAAGCCGAAAAAGCAGAAATAACAGAAGAATAAGCTGAAGAAGAAGCAGAAGAAGCAGAAGAAGAAGAAATTGAAATAATAAAAGTGCAGAAAAAACAGAAGAAAATGAAGAAGAAGAAGAAGTTATAGAACTACAAGAAGAACATGAAGAACTAGAAGAACAAGAACCAGAAGAAGAAACAGAAGAATAATATGAAAAAGAAGAAATAACAGAAGAATAAACCGAAAAAGCAGAAATAACAGAAGATTCAGCTGAAGAAGAAGCAGAAAACAGAAGAAGTAATTGAAAAAACTAAAAGTGCAGAAAAAACAGAAGAAGATGAAAAAAAGAAGAAGATATAGAACAACAATAAGAACAAGAACTAGAAGAACAAGAAGAGCTAGAAGTAGAATAGGAAGAATAGGATGAAAAAGCAGAAATAACTGACGAATAAGCTGAAAAAACAGAAATAACAGAAGAATAAGACGAAAGAGCAGAAATAACATCAGATTAAGCTGAAGAAGAAGCAGAAGAAGAAGAAGAAGAAGAAGAAGTAATTGAAAAAGCAGAAAATGCAGTAGAAACAGAAGAAGATGAAGAAGAAAAAGAGGGTGATGTAGAACTACAAGAAGAGCAAGAAGAACTAGAAGAACAATAAGAACAAGAAGTAGAAACAGAAGAATAAGACGAAAAAGTAGATATAACAGAAGAATAAGACGAAAAAGCAGAAATAACAGAATAGGCCGAAAAAGCAGAAATAACAGGATATTCAGAAGAAGAAGAAGCATAAGAAGCAGAAGAAGAAGTAATTGAAAAAACAAAAAATGCAGACAAAACAGAAGAAGATGAAAAAGTAGAAGGACATGTAGAACTACAAGAAGAACAAGAAGAACTAGAAGACAAGAAGAAGAAGAAGAAACAGAAGAATAAGAGGAAAAAGCAGAAATAACAGAAGAATAAGACGAAACAGCAGAAAAAAAACAGAAGAATAAGCCAAAAAAGCAGAAATAACAGAAGATTCAGTTGATGAAGAATCAGAAATAGCAGAAGTTATTGAAAAAGCAAGAAATGCAGAAGAAACAAGAAGATGAAGAAGAAGAAGGAGATGTACAACTACAAGAAGCACTAGAAGAACTAGAAGAGCTAGAAGAAACAGAAGAATAAGCGGATAAAGCAGAAATAACAGAAGAATAAGCCCAAAAAGAAGAATAACAGAAGAATAAGCTGAAGCTGAAGAAGAAGAAGAAGAAGAAGAAGAAGAAGAAGAAGAAGAAGAAGAAGAAGAAGAAGAAGAAGAAGAAGAAGAAGAAGAAGAAGAAGAAGAAGAAGAAGAAGAAGAAGAAGAAATTGAAAAAGCAAAAAATGCAGAAAAACAGAAGATGGAGAAGGAGATGTAGAACTACAAGTAGAACAAGAACTAGAAGAAAAAGAGGAACAAGAAGAAACATAAGTATAATAGGAAAAAGCAGAAATAACAGAAGAATAAGCCGAAAAAGCAGAGATAACAGAATAAGCCGAAAAAGCAGAAATAACAGAAGAATAAGCTGAAGAAGATGCAGAATTAGAGGAAGTAATTGAAAAAGCAGAACAAGATGAAGAAGAAGAAGAAGGAGATGTAGAACAACAAAAAGTACTAGAAGAACAAGAAGAACAACAAGAAGAAACAGAAGAATAAGAGGAAAAAGCAGAAAAAAATAGCAGAAGAATAAGTCAAAAAAGCAGTACTTCTTCTTCTGCTTCTTCTGCTTTTCTTCAGCTTATTCTTCTGTTATTTCTGATTTTCATCTTATTCTTCGGTGATTTCTGCTTTTTCCTTTTATCTTCTCTTTCTTCTTATTGTTCTTCTAGTTCTTCTAGTTCTTCTTGTTCTTTTTCTAGTTCTACATGTCCTTCTTCTTCTTCATCTTTTTCTGTTTCTACTGCACTTTTTGTTTTTTCAATTACTTCTTCTTCTTCTGCGTCTTCTGGTTCTTCCTCAGCTGAATCTTCTGTTATTTCTGCTGTTTCGGCTTATTCTTCTATTATTTCTGCTTTTTCGTCTTATTCTTCTGTTTTTTCTTGTTGTTCTTGTTCTTCTAGTTCTTCTGGTTATTCTACATCTCCTTCCTCTTCTTCTTAATCTTCTTCTGCTTTTTTTGCTTTTTCAATTACTTCCTCTTCTTCTGCATCTTCTGCTTCTTCTTCAGCTTATTCTACTGTTATTTCTGCATTTTCGGCTTATTCTTCTGTTCTTTCTGCTTTTTCGGGTTATTCTTCTGTTATTTCTGCTTTTTCGGGTTTTTCTTCTGTTATTTCTGATTTTTCGGCTTATTCTTCTGTTATCTCTGCTTTTTCCTCTTATTCTTCTGTTTCTACTTCTTGTTCTTGATCTTTTAGATCTTATTGTTCTTCTTGTAGTTCTACTTCACCCTCTTCTTCTTCATCTTCTTCTGTTTCTACTGAATTTTCTGCTTTTCAATTACTTCTGCTTCTTCTTCTTCTTCAGCTTATTCTTCTGTTATTTCTGCTTTTTTGGCTTATTCTTCTGTTATTTCTGTTTGTTCAGCTTATACTTTTCTTATTTCTACTTTTTCGTCTTATTCTTCTGTTTCTACTTCTTGTTGTTCCTGTTCTTCTGGTTCTTCTTGTTCTTCTTGTAGTTCTACTTCACCCTATTCTTCTTCTTCATCTTCTTCTGTTTCTACTGCATTTTCTGCTTTTTCAATTACTTCTTCTTCTTCTGCTTCTTCTGCTTCTTCTTCAGCTTTTTCTTCTGTTATTTCTGCTTTTTTGTCTTATTTTCTGGTTCTACTTCTTGCTCTTCTTGTTCTTCTAGTTCTTCTTGTTCTTCTTGTAATTGTAGTTCTACATATCCTTCTTCTTATTAATTACCTTCTTCTGTTTCTTCTGCATTTTTTTGCTTTTTCAATTTCTTCTTCTTCTTCTTCTTCTTCTTCTTCTTCTTCTTCTTCTTCTTCTTCTTCTTCTTCTTCTTCTTCTTCTTCTTCTTCTTCTTCTTCTTCTGCTTCTTCTGCTTCTTCTGCTTCTTCTGCTTCTTCTTCTTCTTCTGCTTCTTCTGCTTCTTCTTCTTCTTCTGCTTCTTCTGCTTCTTCTGCTTCTTCTTCAGCTTATACTTCTGTATTTTTCTGCTTTTTCTGCTTATTCTTCTGTTATTTCAGCTGTTTCGTCTTATTCTTCTGTTATTTCTGCTTTTTGGGCTTATTCTTCTCTTATATCTGCTTTTTCCTCTTATTCTACTGTTCTTCTTGTTGTTCTTGTTCTTCTAGTTCTTCTTGTTGTTCTACATCTCCTTGTTCTTCTTTTTCTTCTTCATCTTCTGCATTTTTTGCTTTTACAATTACTTCCTCTTCTTCTGCTTCTTCTGCTTCTTCTTCAACTTATTCTGTTATTTCTGCTTTTTCGGGTTATTCTTCTGTTATCTCTGCTTTATCGGCTTATTCTTCTGTTATTTCTGCTTTTTCCTATTATACTTATGTTTCTTCTTCTTGTTCTTCTTTTTCTTCTAGTTCTTCTTGTTCTACTGGTAGTTCTACATCTCTTTCTTCTTCTTCTTCTTCTTCTGTTTCTTCTACATTTTTTGCTTTTTCATGTACTTCTTCTTCTGCTTTTTCCTCTTATTCTACTGTTTCTTCTTGTTGTTCTTGTTCTTCTAGTTTTTCTTGTTGTTCTACATCTCCTTCCTCTTCTTCTTCATCTTCTTTTGCATTTTTTGCTTTTTCAATTACTTTCTCTTCTTCTGCTTCTTCTGCTTCTTCTTCAGCTTATTCTCTTATTTCTGCTTTTTCGGGTTATTCTTCTGTTATTTCTGTTATTTCGTCTTATTCTTCTGTTATTGCTTTTTCGACTTATTTCTCTCCTTCTACTTCTTGTTCTTCATGTTCTTCTAGTTATTCATGTTCTTCTTGTAGTTCTACATCACCCTCCTCTTCTTCTTCATCTTCTTCTGTTCTTCTGCACATTTGTTTTTTCAATTACTTCTTCTTCTTCTGCATCTTCTGCTTCTTCTTCAGCTGATTCTTCTGTTATTTCTGCTTTTTCGGCTTATTCTTCTGTTATTTCTTTTTTTTTAATTTTTTTTTATAAATTTTACTGTTATATTCCCCATACAATTGCATCCCCCCCATTCTGACCCCAATCCCTCTCCTCCCGCCCCCGCCCCCCTAAAAGTGTCTCTGGTTCATAGTTTTTTGTTGATTTTGATTTTCACTTTCTTATATTCATTTTCCTGGTCCCTTATTTAAGTTTTCTAGATTCCTGCTATGAGTGAGGCCATCCGGTATTTTTCTTTTTCTTTTTGGCTTATTTCGCTGAGAATGATCCCTTCCAGCGCCATCCATGTTGCTGCAAATTGCATGTGTTTATCTTTTTTGAATGCTGAGTAATATTCCATGGTATATATGTACCACATCTTCTTGATCCAGTCATCTATTTTTGGGCATTTGGGTTGTTTCCAAAGCTTAGCTATTGTAAACAGTGCTGCTATAAACATAGGGGTGCAGGTGTTCTTTGGAATTGATGTTTCTGTGTCCTTTGGGTAAATACCTAGGAGTGGGGATCATATGGAAGCTCTATGTTTAGTAGGTCCAGAAATCTCCACACAGCTTTCCACAGTGGTTGGACCAGTTTGCACTCCCACCAACAGTGCAGAAGAGTTCCTTTTTCTCCACACCCTCGCCAACATTTGTTGTTGCTAGTTTTTTTAATATGTGCCATTCTCACTGGTGTAAGATGGTATCTCATGGTAGTTTTGATTTGCATTTCCCTGATGACAAGTGACGTTGAACATTTTTTCATATGCCTGTTGGCCATTTGCATTTCCTCTTCAGAGAAGTTTCTTTTTAGCTCTTCTGCCCATTTTTTGACTGGATTATTTTCTTTGTTGTTGTTGAGTCTCATCAGCTCTTTGCAGATTTTTGTGATCAGTCCTTTATCATTAGTGTTGGGTGCAAAAATGTTCTCCCAGTCGGTGGGGTTTCTCTTTGTTTTTGTTATTGTCTCTTTTGCTGTGCAAAAGCTTTTTAATTTGATGTAGTCCCAGCTGTTTATCTTTGCCTTCACTCTCACTGCTTTGGGTGATGTGTCTGTAAAGATGTCTTTGATGTGCAAATCACGTAGTGTTTTGCCTATATTTCCTTCTATATATTTTATGGTTTCAGGTCTTATGTCTAGTTCTTTAATCCATTTTGAGTTGATTTTTGTGTATGGTGTGAGGTAGTGGTCAAGCTTCATTCTTTTGCATGTAGCGACCCAGTTTTCCCAGCACCATTTATTGAACAAACTTTCTTTGCTCCAATGCATATTCTTTGCTCCTTTGTCAAAGATTAGTTGACCATAAATCTGTGGGTTTATTTCTGGATTTTCTATTCGATTCCATTGGTCTGTATGTCTGTTCTTGTTCCAATACCATGCAGTTTTGATGATTATGGCTTTGTAGTATAGTTTGAAGTCTGGGAGTGTGATGCCTCCATTCCCTTCTTTTTTTTTCAGGAGAGCTTTGGCTATTCGGGGTTTTTTTGTGATTCCATATGAATTTCATCAATAATTGTTCTATTTCTTTGAAGAATGACATTGAAATTTTGATTGGAATAGCATTGAATCTGTATATTGCTTTTGGAAGGATGGCCATTTTAATAATGTTCATTCTTCCAATCCATGAGCAGGGGATGTCTCTCCATTTCTTTGTGTCTTCTTCTATTTCTTTTAATAGTGTTTTATAGTTTTCTTTGTATAGGTCCTTTACCTCTTTTGTAGATTTATTCCCAAATAATTGATTTTTTTGTTTCAATAACAAAAGGGATGGTTTTTTTGATTTCTTCTTCTTCAGATTTATTGTTTGTGTATAGGAAGGCTACTGACTTTTGCGTGTTGATTTTGTATCCTGCCACTTTACTGAACTGATTGATGAGTTGAATTAGCTTTTCTGTGGAGTTTTTGGGGTTCTCTATGTATAATATCATATCGTCTGCAAATAGTGATAGTTTGACTTCTTCTTTTCCTATTTGGATTCCTTGGATGTCTTTCTCTTGTCTTATTGCCCTGGCTAGGACTTCCAGTATTATATTGAAAAGCAGTGGTGAGAGTGGACATCCTTGTCTTGTTCCAGATCTTAATGGAATTGCTTTCAGGTTTTCACCATTGAGAATGATACTGGCTGTTGGCTTGTCATAGATGGCCTTTATGATGTTGAGGTATGTTCCTTGTATCCCAAGAATTTCAAGGGCTTTTATCATGAATGGGTGTTGCACTTTGTCGAAAGCTTTCTCAGCATCTATTGATATTATCATATGGTTTTTATATTTCTTTTTGTTGATGTGTTGGATAACGTTGATTGATTTTCGGATGTTAAACCATCCTTGTGTCCCTGGAATGAATCCTACTTGGTCGTGGTGAATTATCTTATGGATACATTGTTGGATTCTGATAGCTAAAATTTTATTGAGGATTTTTGCATCAGTGTTCATTAAGGAGATTGGCCTGTAGTTTTCCTTTTTTGTATTGTCCTTGTTCGGTTTTGGTATTAGTGTAATGTTGGCTTCATAAAACGTGTTTGGTATTGTTCCTTCCTTCTCAATTTTTTGGAAGAGTTTGTGAAGGATAGGCACTAATTCGTCTCTGAATGTTTGGTAGAATTCATTTGTAAATCCATCAGGTCCTGGGCTATTGTTTTTGGGGAGGTTTTTGATTACCATTTCAATTTCGCTAATTGTAATTGGTCTGTTTAGGTGTTCTATTTCTTCTTTATCTAGCTTTGGGTGATTGTAGAGTTGTAGGAATTTGTCCATCTCCTCTAGATTGTTAAACTTGTTTCCATATAACTGTTCATAGTAGTTACTGATTATTCTTTTGATTTCTGCTGTGTCCGTTGTGATTTCTCCTCTTTCATTGATGATCCTGTTTATTTGTGCTTTCTCCCTTTTTTCCTTTGTGAGCCTGGCTACGGGGTTGACTATTTTATTGATTTTTTTCAAAGAACCAGCTCTTGGTTTCATTGATCTTTTGGATTCTTTTTTTAGTTTCAATTTCATTTATTTCTGCTTTGGTTTTTATTATTTCTTTTCTTCTACTGGTTTTGGGTTTTTTTTTTTTTGTTGTTCTTTTTCTAGATCTTTGAGCTTCGAGATGAGGTTGTTTCTTTGCGTTCTTTCTTGTTTCTTGATGTGAGCTTCTATTGCTATATATTTTCCTCTTATTACTGCTTTTGCTGCATCCCATACATTTAGGATATTGGTGTCCTCCTTGTCGTTCAATTCAAAAAATTTTTTAATTTCAACTTTGATCTCCTCATTAGTCCAATGGTCTTCAAGTAGTGTGGTTTTTAATCTCCATGAGGAAGGAAAGTTCCTTGCCTTCTTTTTATGGTTTATTTCTAGTTTGATGCCTTCATGGTCAGAAAAGATGGTTGATATGATTTCAATATTGGTGTATCTGTTGATGTTTGTCTTGTGCCTCAGTATGTGATCGATCCTGGGGAATGATCCGTGTGCGCTTGAGAAAAATGTGTACTCCTTTTTTTGGGGGTTTAGTGTTCTATAGATGTCTGTTAAGCCCAATTGCTCTAGGTCGTTATTTAGAGCTTTGGTTTCTTTACTTATTTTTTGTCTTGTTGATCTTTTGTTGCTAAATGTGTTTCCTGGAGACAGCAAAAGGTTGGGTTTTGTTTCTTAATCCAGGCTGCAACTCTGTGTCTTTTTATTGAAGAGTTTAGTCCATTTACATTTAGAGTTAATATTGATATGTTAACATCTGTATTTGCCATTGTGTTTGTCTTTCCTTTGATTTTATTTATTTATTCTTTTAATAACTTTTTTTTGGCCTTCTTTCATTGTTATTCGTCCCTCTGAGGTTCTGGCTTTAGGACTCCTTGTAGTATTTTTTGGAGTGGGGGTTTAGTTGCAATGAAATTCCGGAGTTTCTGTTTGTCTGGGAAGGTCCATATTCTTTCTTCAAAGAGGAAGGAGAGCTTTGCGGGATAGAGTATTCTTGGTTGGCATCTGTTTTCTTGGAGTCTGTTGACTATGTCCCTCCACTCTCTCCTTGCCCGTAGTGTTTTTTCGGAGAAGTCTGATGTCAGCCTGATTGGTTTTCCTTTGAATGTTATCTGTTTCTTCCCTCTTGCCAGCTTCATTATTTTTTGCTTGTCCTGGATTCTTGGGAGCTTTACTATTATGTGTCTTGCTGTATTTTTCCTTTCGTCGTGGAAGTTTGGTGTTCTTCTTGCTTCTTGTATATCAATTTTCAGCTCCTTCTTCACATTTGGGAAGTTCTCTTCAATTATCTCTTTGAATATTTTCTCTGTTCCTACATCTCTCTCCTCTCCATCTGGTATTCCTATAACTCTTATATTTCCTTTCCTCATGGAGTCAGATAGTTCCCGAAGTCTTTCCTCATTCTTTTTCCTCGTACTTCTCTTTCCTTTTCTGTTTTGGTTCTTTTTATTTCTGTGTCTTCAAGATTACTTATTCGTTCTTCCATTTCATCTATTCTGCTTTCATTGCTTTTCCCAGAATTCTTTAGTTCTTCCATTAATTCTTTGATCTCCTGCATTTCTTTTACTTCCCTCTTTAGGGACTCAATTTCTTTCTTCTGACCATTGTTTTCCCTCTCTAGGGACTCAATTGCATTCTTCTGATCGTTGATTATTTTTCCCTTATCATTGTTTTCCTTTATGACTTCTGTCAGTTTTTTAATCACGGCAATTTTAAATTCTCTTTCTGGAAGGCTCAGAAATTCTTCCAAGTTATTGTCGTTGCAATCTGGGGGCTGGTTTTCTTTTTGTGGTGTGCTTTTTCTCTGGCTAGTTGCTAGGTTGCGTGTGGTTCTTCTCCTCCCTACTGTCTGTTTTCTAATTTGCCGTATGCATTGGGACACTGTGTTGTTGGGACTGGCCGGCATCTTGGGTGGGCTTCTCTGCTCCCCTCTGGTTCCTCCAGGAGTCATCTGTCAGTTTCAAGCAGTCTTTATTGGAGAAAGGCCCCTGTTCTAAAATGCCGATGTGGGGACACACTCCCCTGTGCGCTTGGTCTGCCCCGGCGGTGGGTTCCTGCTCCCCCTCTGGGCTTGGACTGCAGGCCAGAGGGGGTCTGGCGTGGGCGAACTTCCCCCGCTCACCTCTGGCTCCTGAGGAAGCCTTCTGCAGGTAGTCTTTACTGAAGAAATGTCCCTGTTCTAAAATGGTGATGTGGGACACACTCCCTGCGCGTCTGCTCTCAGGCACACTCTTCTGTACACCTGGTCTGCCCCGGCTGTGGGTGCTCGCTCTCCCTGTGGTCTCAGACTACTTGTTCGGAAGGGGCCCGGTGTGGGCTAACTCCCCAGCTGGCCACTAGCTCCTTCAGGAGCCTCTGCTGGCTTCAAGTCGCTAGGTGGCGCCAGAGATCTCTCCTAGAGCCCTTGGGGAGCTGATTTTCCACCCCGTGGGACAGGGAGCAGAGCGGGGATGGTAGGGTACACCTCAACGGCTTTGGGGTGCTGTGTCTGCCTTGTGCCCCACCGTCGTGGGGAACCCACGCCCCTAATTTCGTGCCCCGGGTCTCAGTTCCAAAGCCCTCAGTTCCAGGACACGGGCTGTAGCCCAGATCAGTGGCGCGGGAATGGCGCCTTTTGAATCCCGCTCCCCTGCCTGGGCGCCTTGTTCCTGCTCACTCAGGGAGGGCCTCCGCCGTCTCCCCGCAAGCCTAGGTCGCAGGCACGGGGACCGGGGCAGCTGCGATCGATCCGGATCAACGAGTTGCTTTCTGCGCAAGCTTACCGGGCGGCCGGGGCTGTGTGCTGGTGCTGGTCTCCTCCTGGGGGGCGGGGCTCTCTTTAATGGCGCCTGGAGCTCGCCTCCGCGGCGGATCCTGCAGGGTTCTCCACAGCTCCCGTTCACGGGGTGTGGTGGCTGAAATAGTTCCTTTCCACTCACAGTCCCACTTGCTGCGTCCGTTTTTCTTGTTGGCCGTTTTGGTTTGTTGTTTCCCTCCTCTCTGCCGGTCGGAGAGTGCCGACTTTGTGGGCGGGGGAGGGGAGCAGGGTTCTGCGCTTCCCTCCCTTCTGGTCCTCTTTTATGGCAACTTTCTTCTTCGGGTATTTTGCTGGAGTCACCCGTTTATCTTCCGTGTCCCAGTTCTCACTGGGACCTGCCGCTTTTCCTCCCTATTAACTTTTTTAATGGGAGATCTTACTCGACGCGTCTCCTCGCCGCCATGTTGCTCCGCCCCTCCTTCTTCTGTTATTTCTGCTTGTTCGTCTTATTCTTCTGTTATTTCTAATTTTTCCTCTTATTCTTCTGTTTCTTCCTTTTGTTCTTCTTGTTCTTCAAGTTCTTATAGTTCTTCTTGTAGTTCTACATCTCCTTCTTCTTTTTCATCTTCTTCTGTTTCTTCTGCATTTTTTCTATTTCAAGTACTTCTTCTTCTGCTTCTTTTTCAGCTTATTCTTCTGTTATTTCTGCTGTTTCGGCTTATTCTTCTGATTCTACTTCTTGCTCTTCTTGTTCTTCTTGTTCTACTTGTAGTTCTATATATCCTTCTTCTTTTTCTTCATCTTCTTCTGTTTCTTCTGCATTTTTTGCTTTTTCAATTTCTTCTTCTTCTTCTTCTTCTTCTTCTTCTTCTTCTTCTTCTTCTTCTTCTTCTTCTTCTTCTTCTTCTTCTTCTTCTTCTTCTTCTTCTTCTTCTTCTTCTTCTTCTTCTGCTTCTTCTTCTGCTTCTTCTTCTGCTTCTTCTGCTTCATTCAGCTTATTCTTCTGTTATTTCTGCTTTTTCTGCTTATTCTTCTGTTATTTCTGCTGTTTCGTCTTATTCTTCTGTTATTTCTGCATTTTGGGCTTTTCTTCTCTTATATGTGCTTTTTCCTCTTATTCTTCTGTTTCTTCTTGTTGTTCTTGTTCTTCTAGTTCTTGTTGTTCTGCATCTCCTTGATCATCTTCTTCATCTTCTTCTGCTTTTTTTTGCTTTTTCAATTACTTCCTCTTCTTCTGCTTCTTCTGTTTCTTCAGGTTATTCTTCTGTTATTTCTTCTTTTTCGGGTTTTTCTTCTGTTATTTCTGCTTTTTCGGCTTATTCTTCTCTAATTTCTGCTTTTTCCTATTATACTTATGTTTCTTCTTCTTGTTCCTTTCGTTCTTCTAGTTCTTCTTGTTCTTCTTGTAGTTCTACCTCACCCTTTTCTTCTTCTTCTTCATCTTCTTCTGTTTCTTCTGCACTTTTTGTTTTTTCAATTACTTGTTCTTCTTCTGCTTCTTCTGCTTCTTCCTCAGCTGAATCTTCTCTTATTTCTGTTATTTCGCTTATTCTTCTCTCATTTCTGCTTTTTCGGCTTATTATACTGTTATTTCTACTTTCTCATTTATTCTTCTCTTTCTACTTCTTGTTCTTCTTTTTCTTCTTGTTGTTTTGTTCTTCTTGTAGTTCTACATCCCCCTCTTCTTCTTCATCATCTTCTTCTGTTTTTACTGCATTTTCTGCTTTTTCAATTACTTCTTCTTCTGCTTCTTCATCTTATTCTTCTGTTATTTCTGCTTTTTCGGCTAATTCTTCTGTTATTTCTGCTTTTTCGTCTTATTGTTCTGATTCTACTTCTTGCTCTTCTTGTTCTTCTAGTTCTTGTAGTTCTTCTTGTTCTTCTTGAAGTTCTACATATCCTTCTTGCTCTTCTTCATCCTCCTCTGTTTCTTCTGCATATTTCTTTTTCAAGTACTTCTTTTTCTTCTACTTCTTCTGCTTCTTTTTCAGCTTATTCTTCTCTTATTTCTTCTGTTTCTTCTTATTCTTCTGATATTTCTGCATTTTGGGATTATTCTTCTGTTATATCTGCTTTTTCCTCTTATTCTTCTGTTTCTTATTGTTGTTTTCTGGTTCTTCTAGTTGTTGTTCTACATCTGCTTCTTCTTCTTCATCTTCTTCTGTTTCTTCTGCATTTTTTGCTTTTACAATTACTTCCTCTTCTTCTGCTTCTTCTTCAACTTATTCTGTTATTTCTGCTTTTTCGGGTTATTCTTCTGTAATCTCTGCTTTTTCGGCTTATTCTTCTGTAATTTCTCCTTTTTCCTATTATACTTATATTTCTCCTACTTGTTCTTCTAGTTCTTCTTGTTCTACTTGTATGTCTACATCTCCTTCTTCTTCTTCATCTTCTGTTTGTTCTACATTTTTTGCTTTTTCAATTACTTCCTCTTCTTCTGCTTTTTTTGCTTCTTCCTCAGCTGAATCTTCTTTTATTTCTGCCTTTACGGCTTATTCTTCTGTTATTTCTGCTATTTCGTCATATTCTTCTGTTATTTCTGCTTTTACGGCTTATTCTTCTCATTCTACTTCTTGTTCTTCTAGTTCTTCGTATTATTCTTGTAGTTCTACATCACCCTCCTCTTCTTCTTCATCTTCATCTGTTTCTTCTACACTTTTTGTTTTTTCACTTGGTTCTTCTTATTCTGCTTCTTCTGCTTCTTCTTCCGCTGATTCTTATGTTATTTCTGCTTTTTCGGCTTAATCTTCTTTTATTTTTGCTTGTTCGTCTTATTCTGTTATATCTACTTTTTCGTCTTATTCATCTGTTTCTACTTCTTGTTCTTCTTCTTCATCTAGTTCTTCTTGTTCTTCTTGTAGTTCTACGACACCCTCTTCTTCATCTTCTTCTGTTTCTAATGCTTTTTCTGCTTTTTCAATTCTTTCTACTTCTTCTGCTTCTTCTGCTTCTTCTTCAGCTTATTCTTCTGTTATTTCTGCTGTTTCGTCTTATTGTTCTGTTATTTCTGCTTTTGGGGATTTTTCTTCTGTTATAACTGCTTTTTCCTCTTATTCTTCTGTTTCTTCTTGTTGTTATTCTTGTTCTTCTAGTTCTTGTTGTTCTACATCTGCTTCCTCTTCTTCATTCTCTTCTGTTTCTTCTGCATTTTTTTCTTTTTCAATTACTTCCTCTTCTGCTTTTTCTGCTTCTTCCTTAGCTGAATCTTCTGTTAAGTCTGCTTTTTTTGGCTTATTCTTCTGATATTTCTGCTATTTCGTCTTATTCTTCTGTTATTTCTGCTTTTTGGGCTTATTCTTCTGTATTTACTTCTTGTTCCTTCATTCTTCTAGTTCTTCTTTTCTTCTTGTAGTTCGACACCACCCTCCTCTTATTCATCTTCTTCTGTTTCTTCTGCACTTTTTGTTTTTTCAATTACTTCTTCTTCATCTGCTTCTTCTGCTTCTTCCTCAGCTGAATCATCTGTTATTTCTGCTTTTTCGGTTTATTCTTCTGTTATTTCTCCTTTTTCGGCTTATTCTTTTGTTATTTCTACGTTTTCCTCTTATTCTTCTGTTTCTAATTCTTGTTCTTCTTGTTCTTCTAGTTCTTCTTGTTCTTCTCATAGTTCTACATCACCTAAGCCAGGTGAGGACTCTTCTCCTTTGAGTGGTGCTGGCTTGCCCGGGGCTATCCGTGCCGGCCTGTGTGCCTGCAGTTTTGGAAGAGGCTGCGGTCGCCGCTTGTCCCTTGCTTACAAGGGGTGCTCTCCACTGACAGGGATCCCGGCCCACCGTCTAGGGCGTCTGCGGGTGCACAGCCCCGCCGCTGGGGCTGTGAGTGCGAGAGGAGGGTGCAGGCGTGCCCCGGGAGGAAGATTTGGGCTTCCGTGAAGGGGAAGAGGGCCCCGTTCCCCCATGTGGGAAGACAATCCCGTACCACCATGGGTGCAAAGGGGGCCACAGCCCCGTGGGGGCTGAGGGTCCCCGAACCCCCACACCAGCACATCCTAGCGGTGGCCCTAGGTAGTGCACCAGTGCGCATGCAGAATCGGGGGGTGTGGTGAGGCTCCGGCCATGGGCGGAGCCTGGGGCTCATCAGCGCTGTTGGGCCAGTTGAGGACTCTTCCCCTTTGAGTGGTGCTAGCTTCCCTGGGGCTTTCTGCGCCGACCTGTGTGCCTGCAGTTTTGGAAGAGTCCGCGTTCGCCGCTGTCCCTGGCATACAGGGGATGCCCTCCCATGGCAGGGACCCCGGCCCTCCGTCTAAGGCGTCTGCGGGTGCACGGCCCACCGCTGGGGCTCTCAGTGGAAGAGAAGGGTACAGGAGTGCCCCGGGAGGAAGATTTGGGCTTCCCCCGAGGTGAAGAGAGTACCGTTCCCCCATGGGGGAGGAAATTTCCATACCCCAATGGGTGCAGAATTCCCCCTATCCCCGAGGGGGCTGAGGGTTCCCGAACCCCCTCAAGAGCGCACCCGAGCTGCGGACCTAGGAAGTGCACCTGTGTGCAGGCAGAGTCGGGTGGGCGGGGTCAGGCTCCTCCCAGGGGCGGAGCCTGGGGCTCTTCACCGTGGCAGGGTCAGGTGAGGACTTCTCCCCTTTGAGTAGAGCTGGCTGGGCAGGGGCTTTCGGCACCAGCCTGTGTGCCTGCAATTTTGGAAGAGGCTCGGTCTCCGCTTGTCCCTGGCTTACAGGGGGTGTCCTCACCTGACAGGGACCGCACCCTCCGTCTAGGGCGTCTGGGGGCACTCGGCCCGCCGTGGGGCTGTCAGTGCAAGAGGAGGGTGCAGGCGTTCCCCGGAAGGAAGGTTTGGGCTTCAGCGAGGGGGAACAGGGCCCCGTACGCCCATGGGGGAGGAAAGTTCTGTAACCCTTGGGGGAAGATGTGGCACCAGCCAGGTGGGGGCGGAGGGTCCACGAACCCCTCACCAGCGCACCCTATAGGAGGCCCTAGGAAGTGCACCTGTGCGCAGCCAGAGTTGGGTGGGCGGGGTAAGTCTCCGGCCAGGGGCGGAGCCTGGGGTTCATCAGCGCTGCTGGGACAGATGCAGACTCTTCCCCTTTGAGTGGTGCTGGCTTTCCCGGTGCTTTCCGCGCCAGCCTGTGTGCATGCAGTTTTGGAACAGGCAGCGGTCGCAGCTTGTCCCTAGCTTACAGGGGGTGCCATCCCCTGACAGGGACCCCGGCCCTCTGTCTAGGGCATCTGCGGGTGCACGGCCCTGCCGCTGGGGTTGTGAATGCGAGAGGAGTGTGCAGGGGTGCCCCGGGAGAAAGATTTGGGCTTCCCCTGAGGGGAAGAGTGCCCCATTCCCGCAACGGGGAAGACGATCCCGTAACCCCATGGGTGCAGAGGTGGCCCCAGCCCCGTGGGTCTGAGGGTCCCCGCACCCCCTCACCAGCGCAACCTAGCGACGGTCCTAGGAAGTTCACTGGTGCGCAGCCAGAGTCGGGGGGGCGGGGTCAGGCTCCGGCCCGGGGCAGTGCCTGGAGCTCATCAGCGCAGCTGGGCCAGGTGGGGACTCTTCCCCTTTGATTGGTACTGGCTTGTCTGTGGCTTTCCGTGCAGGCCTGTGTTCCTGCAGTTTTGGAAGAGGTCGCGGTCACCGCTTGTCCCTGGCTACCAGGGTGTGCCGTCCCCTGACCAGGACACCGGCCATCCGTCTAGGGCATCTGCGGGCGCTCGGCACCGCCGCTGGGGCTGTGAGTGCGAGAGGAGGGTGCAGGCATGTGCCGGGAGGAAGGTTTGGGCTTCCGGCAAGGGTAAGAGGGCCCCGTTGCCCCATGGGGGAAGACAATCCCGTACTCAACGGGTGCAGAGGTGGCTCCAGCCCCGTGGGGGCTGAGGGTCCCCGAATTCCCTCACCAGCACCCCCTAGCTGCGGCCCTAGGAAGTGCACCTAGAGTCGGGTGGGCGGGGTCAGGCTCCGGCCAGGGGCGGAGTCTGGGGCTCATAAGTGCTGCTGGGCCAAGTGCAGACTCTTCCCTTTTGAGTGGTGCTGGCTTGCCCGTGGCATTCCGCGCCGGCCTGTGTGCCTGCAGTTTTGGAAGAGGGCGCAGTCGCCGCTTGTCCCTGGCTTCCAGCGTGAGCCCTCCCCTGACAGGGTACCCGGCCCTCTGTCTAGAGCGTGTGCGGGTGCACGGCCCCGCCGCTGGGGCTGTGACTGCGAGAGGAGGGTGCAGGCGTGCCCCGGGAGGAAGGTTTGGGATACCGCAAAGGGGAAGAGGGCCCCGTTCCCCCATGGGGGAGGACAATCCCGTACCCCCATGGGTGCAGGGGTGGCCCCAGCCCGTTGGGGGCTGATGGTCCCCAAAACCCCACACCAGGGCCCCTAGTGGCGGCCCTAGGAAGTGCACCTCTGCGCAGCCAGAGTCGGGTGGGCGGGGTCAGGCTCTGTCCAGAGGCGGAGCCTGGGGCTCATCATGGGCTATTGGGCCAAGTGCGGACTCTTCCCCTCCCTTTGACTGGTGCTGGCTTGCCCGGGGATATTTTCCGCGCCGGCCTGTGGGCCTGCAGTTTTGGAAGAGGCCGAGGTCGCCGCTTGTGCCTGGCTTCCGGGGGGTGCCCTCCCCTGACCGGGACACAGGCCCTCCGTCTCGGGCGTCTGAGGGCACACGGCCCCGCCTCTGGGGCTGTGAGTGCGAGAGGAGGGTGCAGGCGTGCCCGGCGAGGAAGGATTGGGATACAGCGAAGGGGAAGAGGGCCCCGTTCCCCCATGGGGGAGGACAATCCCGTACCCCTATGGGTGCAGGGGTGGCCCCAGCCCGGTGGTGCCTGAGGGTCCCCGAACCACCTCACCAGCGCCCCCTAGCGGCGGCCCTAGGAACTGCACCTGTGTGCAGCCAGAGTCAGGTGGGCGGGGTCAGGCTCTGTCCAGAGGCGGAGCCTGGGGCTCATCATGGGCTATTGGGCCAAGTGCGGACTCTTCCCCTTTGACTGGTGCTGGCTTGCCCGGGGCTTTTTTCCGTGCCTGCCTGTGTGCCTGCAGTTTTGGAAGAGGCCGCAGTCGCCGCTTACCCTGGCTTCCAGGGTGTGCCCTCCCCTTACCTGGACCCCGGCCCTCTGTCTAGTGCGTCAGCGGGCGCACGGCCCCGCTGCTGGGGCTGTGAGTGCGACAGGAGAGTGCAGGCGTGCCCCGGGAGGAAGGTTTCGGCTTCCGCGAAGGGGAAGAGGGCGCCGTTCCTCCATGGGGGTGGACAATCCCGTACCCCCATGGGTGCACGGTGGCCCCAGCCCGGTGGGCGCGAGCGTCCCAGAACCACCTCACCAGCGCCCCCTAGCGGCGGCCCAAGGAATTTTCCTGTGCGCAGCAAGAGTGGGTGGGCGGGGTCAGGCTCCAGCCTGAGGCGGAGCCAGGGGCTCATCAGCGCAGCTGGGCCAAGTGCGGACTCTTCGCCTTTGAGGGGTGCCTGCTTGCCAGGGCCTTTTTTCAGCGCCGGCCTGTGTGCCTGCAGTATTGGAAGAGCCCGCGGTTGCCGCTTGTCCCTGGCTTCCAGGGGGTGCCCTCCCCTGACCGGGACACCTGCCCTCCATCTAGGGCGTCTGCGGGCGCACGGCCCCGCTGCTGGTGCTGTGAGTGCAAGAGGAGGGTGCAGTCGTGCCCCGGGTGGAAGGTTTGGGCTTCCGCGAAGGGGAAGTGGGCCCCGTTCCCCCATGGGTGAGGACAATCCCGTACCCCCATAGGTGCAGTGGTGGCCCCAGCCCAGTAGTGCCTGAGGGTCCCCAAACCCCCTCACCAGCGCCCCATATCGGCGGCCCTAGCGGGTGCACCTGTGCCAAGCCAGACACGGTTGGGCAGGGTCAGGCTCCGTCCAGGGGCAGAGCCTGGGGCTCATGAAGCGCTGCTGGGCCAGGTGCGGACTCTTCCCCTTTGAGTGGTGCTGGCTTGCCCGGGGTTTTTTCCGCGCCAGCCTGTGTTCCTGCAGTTTTGGAAGAGGCCGCGGTCGCCGCTTGTCCCTGGCTTCCAGGGGGTGCCCTCCCCTGACCGGGAACCCGGCCCTCCGTCTAGCGCGTCTGCGGGCCCACGGCCCCACCGCTGGGGCTGTGAGTATGAGAGTAGAGTGCAGGCGTGCCCCTGGAGGATTGTTTCCACTTCCGCGAAGGGGAAGAGGGCCCCGTTCCCACATGGGGGAGGACAATCCCGTACCTCCATGGGTGCAGGGGTAGTCCCCGCCCGGTGGGGGCTGAGGGTCCCCGAACCCCCTCACCAGTGCCCCTAGCGGCGACCCTAGGAAGTGCACCTGTGTGCAGCCAGAGTCGGTTCCAAGGGGTCAGGCTCCATCCAGGCGCGGAGCCTGGGGCTCATCAAGCGCTGCTGGGCCTGGTGCGGACCCTTCCCCTCTGAGTGGTGCTGTCTTGCCCGGGATTTTTTCCGCGCCGGCCTGTGTGCCTGCCGTTTTGGAAGAGGCCGCGTTCGCCGCTTTTCCCTGGCTTCCAGGTTGTGCCCTCCCCTGACCGGGAGCCGCCCCTCTGTCTAGGGCGTCTGCGGGCGCACGGCCCTGCCGCTGGGGCTGTGAGTGTGAGAGGAGGGTGCAGGCGTGCCCCAGGAGGAAGGTTTGGGCTTCCGCGAAGGGGAAGAGGGCCCCGCTCCCCCATGGGGGAAGACAATCGCGTAACCCCATGGGTGCAGGGTTGGCCCCAGCCCGGTGGCGCTGAGGTTCCCCGAACCATCTCACCAGCGCCCCCTAGCGGCGGCCCTAGGAAGTGCACCTGTGCGCAGCCAGAGTCGGGTGGGCGGGGTCAGGCTCCAGCCAGGGGCGGAGCCTTGGGCTCATCAGCGCTGCTGGGCTAGGTGCGGACTCTTCCCCTTTGAGTTGTGCTGGCTTGCCCGGGGTTTTTTCCGCGCCGGCATGTGTTCCTGCAGTTTTGGTAGAGGCCGCGGTGGCCGCTTGTCCCTGGCTTCCAGGGGTTGCCCTCCCCTGACCGGGACACTGCCCTCTGTCTAGGGCGTCTGCAGGCTCATGGCCCCGCCGCTGTATCTGTGACTGCGGGAGGAGGGTGCAGACATGCCTCGGGAGGAAGGTTTGGGATTCCATGAAGTGGAAGAAGGCCCCGTTCCCCCATGGGGTAGGACAATCCCGTACCCCCATGGGTGCAGGGGTGGCGCAAGCCCGGTGGGGGCTGAGCGTCCCCAAATCCCCTCACCAGCGCCCCCTAGCGGCGGCCCTAAGAAGTGCACCTGTGTGCATCCAGAGTCGGTGGGCGGGGTCAGTATCCGGCTAAGGATGGAGCATGTGGCTCATCAGCGCTGCTGGGCCAGGTGCGGACTCTTCCCCTTTGAGTGGTGCTGCCTTGCCCGGTGCGTTTTTCATCGCCGACTTGTGGGCCTGCAGTTTTGAAGAGGCCGCTGTCGCCGCTTATCCCTGGCTTCCATGGGGTGCCCTTCCCTGACCGGGACCCCTGCCCTCCATCTAGGGCGTCTCTGGGCGCACGGCCCCGCCATTGGGGCTGTGAGTGTGAGAGGAGGGTGCAGGCGTGCCCCAGGAGGAAGGTTTGGGCTTCCCCGAAGGGGAAGAGGGCCCCGTTCCCCCATGGGGGAGGACAATCCCGTATCCCCATGGGTGCAGTGGTGGCCCCATCCCAGTAGGGCCTGAGGGTCCCCGAACCACCTCACCAGCGCCACCTAGCGGCGGCCCTAGCATGTGCACCTGTGCGCAGCCAGACTCGGGTGGGTGGGGCTCATCAGCGCTCCTGGGGCAGGTGCGGACTCTTCCCCTTTGAGTGGTGCTGCCTTGCCCGGAGATATTTTCCGCGCCAGCCTGTGTGCCTGCAGTTTTGGAAGAGGCCGCAGTCGCCTCTTGTCCCTGGTGTCCAGGGGGTGCCCTCCCCTGACCGGGACCTCGGCCCTCCGTTTAGGGCCTCTGCGGGCGCTCGGCCCCACTGCTGTGGCTGTGAATGCGTGAAGAGTGTGCAGGCATATGCCGGGAGGAAGATTTGGGCTTCCGCGAAGGTGAAGAGGGCCCCGTTTCCCATGGGGTAGACAATCCCGTACCCCCATGGGTGCAGAGGTGGCCCCAGCACCGTGTGGGCTGGGGGTCCCCGAACCCCCTCACCAGCGCAACCTTGCGGCTACTCTAGGAAGTACACCTGTGCGCAGGAAGTGTCGGGTGGTCGGGGTCAGGATCCGGCCAGGGGCGGAGCTGGGGCTCATCAGTGCTGCTGGGCCAGGTGCGGACTCTTCCCCTTTGAGTGGTGTTTGCTTTCCATGGGCTTTCCTTGCCGGCCGGTGTGCCTGCAATTTTGGAAGAGGCGGCGGTCGCCGCTTGTCCCTGGCTTACAGGGGGTGCCCTCCCCTGACAGGGAACCCGGCCCTCCGTCGAGGGCGTCTGCTGCTGCACGTCCCCGTCACTGGGGCTGTGAGTGCGAGAGGAGGGTGCAGGCGTGCCTCCGGAGGTAGTTTTGGGCTTCCCCCGAGAGGAAGAGAGCCCGTTACCCCATGGGGGAGGAAAGTTCCGTACCCCCTTGGATGCAGCGGAGGCCCCAGCTCAGTGGGTGCATAGGGTCCACAAACCCCCTCTCCAGTGCTCCGTAGCGACCCCGCCGCTGGGGCTCTGAGTGCGAGAGGAGGGTGCAGGCGTGCCCTGGGAGAAAGATTTGGGCTTCCCGCGATGGGAAGTGAGCCCCATTCCCCCATGGGGGATGAAAGTTCCATACCGCGGTCGCCGCTTGTCCCTGGCTTACAGGGGGTGCCCTCCACTGACAGGGAACCTGGACTCCGTCTAGGGCATCAGCGGGCGCAAGGCCCCGTCGCTGGGGCTGTGTGTTGGAGAGGAGGGTGCAGCGTGCCCCGCGAGGAATATTTTGGCTTCCCCCGAGGGGAAGAGAGCCCCGTTCCCCCATTGGGGAGGAAAGTTCTGTTACCCCATGGGTGCAGAAGTGGCCCCAGCACGGTGGGGGCGGAGGGTCCCAGATCCCCCTCACCGGCGCCCCCTAGCGGCGGCCCTAGGAAGCGCAATAGTGCGCAGGCAGAGTCGGCTGGGCGGGGTCAGGCTCCGTCCAGGGGCGGAGCCTGGGGATCATCAGCGCTGCATGGCTAGGTGCTGACTCTTCCCCTTTGATTGGTGTTGGCTTGCCCGGCGCTTTCCACGTGAGCCTGTGTGCCTGCAGTTTTGGAAGCGGCCGCGGTCGCCGCTTGTCCCTGGATTACAGGTGGTGCCCTCCCCAGGCAGGGACCCCGACCCTCTGTCTAGGGCGTCTGCTGGCGCACGGCCCCGCCGCTGGGGCTGTGAGTGCGAGAGGAGGGTGCAGGGGTGTGCCGGGAGGAAGATTTGGGCTTGTGGGAAGGGGAAGAGGGCCACATTCCCCCATGGGGGAAGACAATCCCGTACCCCCATGGGTGCAGAGGTGGCCCCAGCCCCGTGGGGGCTGAGGGTCCCCGAACCCCTTCATGAGCGCCCCTTAGCGGCGGCCCTAGAAAGTACTCCTGTGCGCAGGCAGAGTCGGGTCCCCAAACCCCTTCACCAGCGACCCTTAGCGGCGGCCCTAGGAAGTACACCTGTGCACAGGCAGAGACGGGTGGGCGGTGTCAGGCTCCGGCCAGAGGCGGAGCCTGGGGCTTATCACTGCAGCTGGGACAGGTGCGGACTCTTCCCCTTTGAGTGGTGATGGCTTGCCAGAGGCTCTCCGTGCTAGCCTGTGTGCCTGCAGTTTTGGAAAGAGGCTGCGGTCGCCGCTAGTCCCTGGCTTACAGGAGGTGCCCTCCCCAAAAAGGGACCCCGGCCATCCATCTAGGGCGTCTGCGTGTGCACGGACCCGCCGTTGGGGGCTGTGAATGTCAGAGTAGGTTGCAGGCATGCCCCGGGGGATTTGGGCTTCCTCAGAGGGGAAGAGTGCCCCGATCGCCCATGGGGGAAGACAATCCGGTACCCCCATGTGTGCAGAAGTGGCCCCAGCCCTGTGGGGGCTGAGGGTCCCCAAACCGCCTCACCAGCGCCCCTTAGCGGCGGCCCTAAGAAGTACACCTCTGCGCAGCCAGAGTCGGGTGGGCGGGGTCAGGCTCCGGCCAGGGGTGGAGCCCAGGGCTCATCAGCGCTGCTGGGCCAGGTGCGGACTCTTCCCCTTTGAGTGGTGATGGCTTGCCAGGGGCTATCCGCGCCGGCCTGTTTGCCTGCTTTTGGAAGAGGCCACGGTCGCCGCTTGTCCCTGGCTTACAGGGGGTGCCCTCCCCTGTTAGGGACCCCGGCCCTCCGTCTAGGGCGTCTGCGGGCGCACAGCCAGGCCGCTGGGGCTGTGAGTGTGAGAGAAGGGTGCAAGCGTTTGTCGGAGGAAGATTTGGGCTTCCCCCGGGGGGAAGAAGAAGAGAGAGTTCTTCTTGTTCTTCTTGTAGTTCTACATCTCCTTCTTCTTCTTCTTCAATTCCTCTCTTTCTTCAGCATTTTCTGCTTTTTCAATTACTTCTTCGTTTTCTGTTTCTTCTGTTTCTTCTTCAGCTAATTCTTCTGTCATTTCTGCCTTTTCGACTTATGCTTCCCTTATTTCTACCTTTTTTGGCTTATTCTGTTATTTCTACTTTTTCGTCTTATTATTCTGTTTCTACTTCTTGTTCTTCTTGTTCTTCTATTTCTTCTAGTTCTTCTTGTAGTTCTACAGCTCCTTCTTCTTCTACTTCATCTTCTTCTGTTCTGCATTTTCAGCTTTTTCGATTCCTTATGCTTCTTCTGCTTCTTATTCAGCTTATTCTTCTATTATTTCTGCTTTTTCGTCTTATTCTTCTGTTTCTCCTTCTTGTTCTTATTGTTCTGCCAGTTCTTCTTGTTCTTCTTGTAGTTCTACATCTCCTTCTGCTTCTTCTACATCTTCCTGTGTTTCTTCAGAACTTCCTGCTTTTTCAATTACTTCTTCGTTTTCTACTACTTCTGTTTCTTCTTCCGCTTATTCTTCTGTCACTTCAGCTTTTCGGCTTATGCTTCTGTTATTTCGACCTTTTTGGCTTATTCTTCTGTTATTTCTAGTTATTCAGCTTATTCTTCTGTTATTTCTGCTTTTTCGACTTATTCTTCTGTTTCTCCTTCTTATTCTTCTTGTTCTTTTAGTTCTACTTTTTCTTCTTGTAGTTCTACATCTCCTTCTTCTTCTTCTTCATCTTCCTCCGTTTCTTCTGCATTTTCTGGTTTTTCAATTACTTCTTCGTTTTTTGCTTCTGTTTCTTCTTCAGCTTATTTTTCTGTCATCTCTGCCTTTTCGGCTTATTCTTCTGTTATTTCTACCTTTTTGGCTTATTCTTCTGCTATTTCTACGTATTCAGCTTATTCTTCTCTTATTTCTGCTTTTTCGACTTATTTTTCAGTATCTCCTTCTTGCACTTCTAGTTCTTCTAGTTCTTCTTGTTATTCTTGTACTTCTACATATCCTTTTTCTTCATCTTCCTCTGTTTCATCTGCATTTTCTGCTTTTTCAGTATCTTCTTCGTTTTCTGCTTCTGTTTCTCTTCAGCTTATTCCTCTCTCATTTCTGTCTTGTCGGCTTCTTCTTCTGTTATTTCTACCTTTTTGGCTTATTCTTCTTTTATTTCTAGTTTTTCAGCTTATTCTTCTCTTATATCTCATTTTTCGTCTTATTCTTCTGTTTCTACTTCTTGTTCTTCTTGTTCTTCTAGTTCTTCTTGTTCTTCTTGTAGTTCTACATCTCCTTCTTCTCCTTCTTCATCTTCCTCTGTTTATTCTGCATTTTCTGGTTTATCCATTACTTCTTCGTTTTCTGTGTCTTCTTTTTCTTCTTCAGCTTATTCTTCTGTCATTTCTGCCTTTTTGGCTTATGCTTCTGTTATTTCTACCTTTTTGGCTTATTCTTCAGTTATTTCTGCTTTTTTGTCTTATTCTTCTGTTTCTCCTTCTGTTCTTCTTGTTCTTCTACTTCTTCTAGTTCTTCTTGTAGTTCTACATCCCCTTCTTCTTCTTCTTCTTCATCTTCTTCTGTTCTGCATTTTCTGCTTTTTCAATTACTTCTGCTTCTTCTGCTTCTTATTCAGCTTATTCTTCTATTATTTCTGCTTTTTCGTCTTATTCTTCTGTTTTTCCTCTTGTTCTTCATTTTCTGATAGTTCTTCTTGTTCTTCTTGAAGTTCTACATCTCCTTTTTCTTCTTCTTCATCTTCCTCTCTTTCCTCAGCATTTTCTGTTTTTTAATTACTTCTTCGTTTTCTGCTTCTTCTGTTTCTTTTTCAGCTCATTCTTTTTCATTTCTGCCTTTTTGACTTATGCTTCTGTTATTTCTACTTTTTGGATCCTTCTTCTGTTATTTCTACATAATCAGCTTATTTTTCTGTTATTTCTGCTTTTTCATCGTATTCTTCTGATTCTCCTTCTTGTTCTTCTTGTTCTTCTAGTTTTTCTAGTTCTTCTTCTAGTTCTACATCTCCTTCTTCCTCTTCTTCATCTTCCTCTGTTTCTTCTGTATTTTCTGCTTTTTCAATTACTCCTTCTTTTTCTGCTTCTTCTGTTTCTTCTTCAGCTTATTCTTCTGTATTTCTACTTTTGTTGCTTATTCTTCTGTTATTTCTTCTTTTTCAGCTTATTCTTCTGTTATTTCTGCTTTGTCGTCTTATTCTTTTGTTTCTCCTTCTTGTTTTTCTTGTTCTTCTAGTTCTTCTTGTTCTTTTGTAGTTCTACATCTCCTTCTTCTTCTTCTTCCTCTTCTTCTGATTCTTCTGCATTTTCTGCTTTTACAATTACTTCGTTTTCTGCTTCTTCTGTTTCTTCTTCAGCTTATTCTTCTGTCACTTCTGCCTTTTCGGCTTACGCTTCTGTTATTTCTACCTTTTTCGCTTATTCTTCTTTTATTTCTTCGTATTCATCTTATTCTTCTGTTATTTCTGCTTTTTCATCTTATTCTTCTGTTTCTCCTTCTTATTCTTCTTGTTCTTCAAGTTCTTCTTGTTCTTTCTAGTTCTACATCTCTTCTTCTTCTTCTTCATCCTCCTCTGTTTCTTTTTCAATTTTTCTTTTTCGATTACTTCTTCGTTTTCTGCTTCTTCTGTTTATATTTCAGCTTATTCTTCTGGCATTTCTGCCTTTTCGGCTTATGCTTCTGTTATTTCTAATATTTTGTCTTATTCTTCTGTTATTTCTGCTTTTTCGTCTTATTCTTCTGTTTCTCTTTCTTGTTCATCTTGTTCTTCTAGTTCTTCTAGTTCTTCTTGTAGTTCTAAATCTCCTTTTTCTTCTTCTTCATCTACTTCTGTTCTGCATTTTCTGCTTTTTCAATTACTTATGCCTCTTCTGCTTCTTATTCAGCTTATTCTTCTGTTATTTCTGCTCTTTCGCCTTATTGTTCTGTTTCTACTTCTTGTTATTCTTGTTCTTCTAGTTCTTCTTGTAGTTCTGCATCTCCTTCTTCTTCATCTTCCTCTGTTTCTTCTGCATTTTCTGCTTTTTCAATTACTTCTTCGTTTTCTGCTTCTTCTCTTTCTTCTTCAGCTTATTCTTCTGTCACTTCTGCCTTTTCGGCTTATGCTTCTGTTATTTCTACCTTTTTGGCTTATTCTTCTGTTATTTCTACTTTTTCAGCTTATTCTTCTGTTTCACCTTGTTTTTCTTGTTCTTATAGTTCTTCTTTTGGCTTATTCTTCTGTTATTTCTACTTTTTCGTCTTATTCTTCTGTTTCTACTTCTTGTTCTTCTTGTTCTTCTAGTTCTTCTTGTTCTTCTTGTAGTTCCTCATCTCCTTCTTCTTCTTCTTCATCTTCCTCTGTTTCTTCTGCATTTTCTGGTTTTTCAATTACTTCTTCTTTTTTGCTTCTGTTTCTTCTTTAGCTTATTCTTCTGTCTTTTCTGCCTTTTCGGCTTATTCTTCTGTTATTTCTAACTTTTTGGCTTATTCTTCTGTTATTTCTACTTATTCAGCTTATTCTTCTGATATTTCTGCTTTTTCGTCTTATTCTTCTGTTTCTCCTTTTTTTCCTTCAGTTCTTCCAGTTCTTCTTGTTCTTCCTGTAGTTCTACATCTCCTTCTTCTTCATCTTCCTCTGTTTTTTCTGCATTTTCTGCTTTTTCAATTACTTCTTCGTTTTCAGCTTCTTCTGTTTATTCCTCAGCTTAAACTTCTGTCATTTCTGCTTATTCGGCTTATGCTTCTGTTATTTCTACCTTTTTGGCTTATTCTTCTGTTATTTCTACTTTTTCAGCTTATTCTTCTGTTATTACTGCTTTTTCGTCTTATTCTTCTTTTTCTAATTATTTTTCTTTTTGTTCTTCTAATTATTCTGGTACTTCTTGTAGTTCTACATCTCCTTCTTCTTCTTCTTCTTCATCTTCTTCTGTTCTGCATTTTCAATTACTGATGCATCTTCTGCTTCTTATTCAGGTTATTCTTCTGTTATTTCTACCTTTGTAGCTTATTTTTCTTTTATATCTACTTTTTCAGCTTATTCTTCTGTTATTTCTTCTTTTTCATCTTATTCTTCTGTTTCTACTTCTTGTTCTTCTTGTTCTTCTAGTTCTTCTTGTTCTTCTTGTAGTTCTACATCTCCTTCTTCTTCTTCTTCATCTTCTTCTGTTTCTTCTGCATTTTCTGCTTTTTCAATTACTTCTTCGTTTTCTGCTTCTTCTGTTTCTTCTTCAACTTATTCTTCTGTCAGTTCTTCCTTTTTGTCTTATGCTTCTGTTATTTCTACTTTTTTGGATTATGCTTCTGTTATTTCCTCTTTTTTGTCTTATTCTTCTGTTTCTACTTCTTCTTCTTCTTGTTCTTCTAGTTCTTCTTATTCTTCTTGAAGTCTCCATCTCCATCTTCTTCTTCTTCATCTTCATCTTTTCTGCATTTTCTGCTTTTTCAATTACTTAGGCTTCTTCTGCTTCTTATTCAGCTTATTCTTCTGTTATTTCTACTTTTTCGTCTTATTATTCTTTTTCTACTTCTTGTTATTCTTGTTCTTCTAGTTCTTCTTGTAGGACTACATCTTCTTTTCTTCTTCTTCATATTCCTCACTTTCTTCAGCATTTTTTGCTTTTTCAATTACTTCTTCTTTTTATGCTTCTTCTGTTTCCTCTTCAGCTTATTCTTCTGTCACTTCTGCCTTTCAGGATTATGCTTCTGTTATTTTTACCTTTTTGGCTTATTCTTCTGTTATTTCTAATTTTTCAGCTTATTCTTCTGTTATATCTGATTTTTCGTCCTATTCTTCTGTTTTACTTCTTGTTCTTGCTGTTCTTCTAGTTCTACGTGGTCTTCTTTTAGTTCTACATCTCCATTTTCTCCTTCTGATTCTTCTTCTGTTTCTTCTGCATTGTCTGCTTTTTCAATTACTTCTTCGTTTTCTGCTTCTTCTGTTTCTTCTTCAGCTTATTCTTCTGTCATTTCAAACTTTTCGGCTTATGTTTCTGTTATTTCTACCTTTTTGGCTTATTCTTCTGTTATTTCTGTTTTTTCATTTTATTCTTCTATTTCTCCTTTTTCTTCTTGTTCTTCTAGTTCTTCTTATAGTTCTACATCTCCTTTTTCTTCTTCATCATGTTCTTCCGTTCCGTATTATATTTTTCAATTACTTATGTTTGTTCTGCTTCTTATTCAGCTTATACTTCTGTTTTTTCTGCTTTTACGGCTTATTCTTCTCATTCTACTTCTTGTTCCTCTTGTTTTTCTTGTTCTTCTTGTTCTTCTTGTAGTTCTACATGACCCTCCTCTTCATCTTCTTCATCTGTTTCTTCTGCCCTTTTTTCTTTTTTCACATACTTCTTCTTCTTCTGCTTCTTCTGCTTCTTCTTCCGCAGATTCTTATGTTATTTCTGCTTTTTCGGCTTAATCTTCTGTTATTTTTGCTTGTTCGACTTATTCTTCTGTTATTTCTACTTTTTCGTCTTATTCATCTGTTTCTACTTCTTGTTCTACTTGTTCTTCTAGTTCTTCTTGTTCTTCTTGTAGTTCTACGTCACCCTCTTCTTCTTCATCTTCTTCTGTTTCTAATGCATTTTCTGCTTTTTCACTTACTTCTTCTTCTTCTGCTTCTTCTGCTTCTTCTTCCGCAGATTCTTATGTTATTTCTGCTTTTTCGGCTTAATCTTCTGTTATTTTTGCTTGTTCGACTTATTCTTCTGTTATTTCTACTTTTTCGTCTTATTCATCTGTTTCTACTTCTTGTTCTACTTGTTCTTCTAGTTCTTCTTGTTCTTCTTGTAGTTCTACGTCACCCTCTTCTTCTTCATCTTCTTCTGTTTCTAATGCATTTTCTGCTTTTTCAATTACTTCTTCTTCTTCTGCTTCTTCTGCTTCTTCTGCTTCTTCTTCAGCTTCTTCTTCTGTTATTTCTGCTGTTTCGTCTTATTGTTTTTTTTTTTTTTTTGCTTTTCGGGATTTTTTTTCTGTTTTAACTGCTTTTTCCACTTATTCTTCTGTTTCTTCTTGTTGTTATTCTTGTTCTTCTAGTTCTTGTTGTTCTACATCTGCTTCCTCTTATTCATTTTCTTCTGTTTCTTCTGCATTTTTTTCTTTTTCATTTACTTCCTCTTCTGCTTTTTCTGCTTCTTCCTCAGCTGAATCTTCTGTTAAGTCTGCTTTTTTGGCTTATTCTTCTGATATTTCTGCTATTTCGTCTTATTCTTCTGTTATTTCTGCTTTTTGGGCTTATTCTTCTGTTTCTAATTCTTGTTCCTTTCGTTTTTCTAGTTCTTCTTGTAGTTCTACATCACCCTCCTCTTCTTCATCTTCTTCTTTTTCTTCTGCACTTTTTGTTTTTTCAATTACTTCTTCATCTGAATCTTCTGCTTCTTCCTCAGCTGAATCTTCTGTTTTTTCTGCTTTTTCGGTTTATTCTGTTATTTCTGCTTTTTCGAAATATTCTTCTGTTATTTCTACTTTTTCGGCTTATTCTTCCATTTCTAATTCTTATTCTTCTTGTTCTTCTAGTTCTTCTGTTCTTCTTGTAGTTCTACATCACCTGAGCCAGGTGAGGACTCTTCTCCTTTGAGTGGCGCTGGCTTACCTGGGGCTATCCACGCCGGCCTGTGTGCCTGCAGTTTTGGAAGGGGTCGAGGTCGCTGCTTGTCCCTTGCTTACAAGGGGTGCTCTCCACTGACAAGGACGCCGGCCCACCGTCTAGGGCGTCTGCGGGCACACTGCCCCGACGCTGGGGCTGTGAGTGCGAGAGGAGGGTGCAGCCGTTCCCCGGGAGGAAGATTTGGGCTTCCGTGAAGGGGAAGAGGGACCCGTTCCCCCAGTGGGAAGAAAATCCAGTACCCCCATGGGTGCAAAGGGGGCCACATCCCGTGGGGGCTGAGGGTCCCCGAACCCCCACATCAGCACATCCTAGCGGCGGCCCTAGGTAGTGCACCTGTGCGCATGCAGAATCGGGGGGTGTGGTGAGGCTCCGGCCATGGGCGGAGCCTGGGGCTCATCAGCGCTGTTGGGCCAGGTGAGGACTCTTCCCCTTTGAGTGGTGCTGGCTTCCCCGGGGCTTTCTGCGCCGACCTGTGTGCCTGCATTTTTCGAAGAGTCCGCGGTCGCCGCTGTCCCTGGCATACGGGGGATGCCCTCCAAGACAGGTAACTCGACCCTCCCTCTAGGGCTTCTGCGGGCGCTGGGCCCGCCATTGGGGCTGTGAGTCTGAGAGGAGTGTGCAGTAGTGCACCAGGAGGAAGATTTGGTTTTCCACGAAGTAGAAGAGGGCCCCGTTCCCCCATAGGAGAAGACAATCCCGTAATCCCATGGGTGCAGAGGTAACCCCAGCCCCGAGGGGCTGAGGGTCCCCGAAACCTCTCAAGCGCCCCCTACCTTCCACCCTAGGAAGTGCACCTCTGTGCAGGCAGAGTCGATTAGGCGTGGTCAGGCTCTGTCCAGGGGCGGAGCCTGGGGCTCATCAGCGCTGCTGGGCCAGGTGCGGACACTTCCCCTTTGAGTGGTGCTGGCTTGACGGGGCTTTTTTCCGCGCAGGCCTGTGTGCCTGCAGTTTTGGAAGAGGCCACGGTCGCCGCTTGTCCATGGCTTCCAGGGGGTGCCCTCCACTGACCGGGACCCCGGCCCTCCGTCTAGGGCATCTGCGGGCGCACGGCCCCACCGTTGGGGCTGTGAGTGCGAGAGGAACGTCCAGGCGGGCCCCGGGAGGATGTTCTGGCCTTCCGCGAAGGTGAAGAGGGCCCCGTTCCCCCATGGTTGAGGAAAATCCCGTACACCCATGGGTGCAGGTGTGCCCCGGCGCTTGTGGGCTAAGGGACCCGAACCCCCTCACCAGCGCTCCCTAGCGGCGGCCCTAGGAAGTGCACCTGTGCGCAGCCAGAGTCGGGTGGGCGGGGTCAGGCTCCGGCCAGGGGCGGAGCCTGGGGCTCATCAGCGCTGCTGGGCCAGGTGCGGACTCTTCCCCTTTGAGTCGTGCTCGCTTGCCCAGGGATTTTTTCCGCGCCGGCCTGTGTGCCTGCAGTTTTGGAAGAGCCACGGTCGCCGCTTGTCCATGGCTTCCAGGGGGTGCCCTCCCCTGACCGGGACCCCGTCCCTCCCTCTAGGGCATCTGCGGGCGCACGGCCCAACCGCTGGGGCTGTGAGTGCGAGAGGAGGGTACAGGCGTGCCCCAGGAGGAAGTTCTGGTCTTCCGCGAAGGGGAAGAGGGCCCGTTCCCCCATGGGGTGGACAATCCCGTACCCCCATGGGTGCAGGTGTGGCCCCGGCCCTTGTGGGCTGAGGGTCCCCGAATCCCCTCTCCAGCGCTCCCTAGCGGCGGCCCTTGGAAGTGCACAGGTGCGCAGCCAGAGCCCAGGGGCGGAGCCTTGGGCTCCTCAGCGCTGCTGGGCCAGGTGCGGACTCTTCCCCTTTGAGTCGTGCTCGCTTGCCCAGGGATTTTTTCCGCGCCGGCCTGTGTGCCTGCAGTTTTGGAAGAGCCACGGTCGCCGCTTGTCCCTGGCTTCAGGGGGTTCCCTCCCCTGACCGGGACCCCGGCCCTCCATCTCGGGCATCTGCGGGCACACGGCCCTGCCGCTGGGGCTGTGAGTGCGAGTGGACGGTGCAGGTGTGCCGCGGGAGGAAGGTCTGGCAGTCTGAGAAGGGGAAGAGGTCCCCGTTCCCCCATGGGGGCGACAATCCCGAACCCCCATGGGTGCAGGTGTGGCCCCAGCCCTTGTGGGCTGAAGGTCCACGAACCCCCTCACCAGCGCCCCCAAGCGGGGGCCGTGGTAAGTGCAACTCTGCGCAGCCAGAGTCGGGTGGGCGGGGTCAGACTCCGGCCAGGGTCGGATCCTGGGGCTCATCAGCGCTGCTGGGCTAGGTGCGTACTCTTCCCCTTTGAGTGGTGCTGGCTTGCCCGGGGCTTTTTTCCGTGCCGGCATGTGTGCCTGCAGTTTTGGATGAGGCTGCGTTCGCCGATTGTCCCCGGATTCCAGAGGGTGCCCTCCCCTGACCGAGACCCTGGCCCTGCGTCTAGGGCGTCTGCGGGCGCACGGCCCTGCCGCTGAGGCTGTGAGTGGGAGAGGAGGGTGCAGGCGTTCCCCGGGGGAAAGGTCTGTCCTTCCGCGAAGGGGAAGAGGGCCCGTTCCCCAATGGGGGACGACAATCCCGAACCTCCACGGGTGCAGTTGTGGCCCAGGCCCTTGTGGGCTGAGGGACCTCGATCCCCCTCACCAGCGCCCCCTAGCGGCGGCCCTAGGAAGTGCAACTGGGCACAGCCAGAGTCGGGTGGGTGGGGTCAGGCTCCGGCCAGGGGCGGAGCCTGGGGCTCATCAGCGCTGCTGGGCCAGGTGCGGACTCTTCCGCTTTGAGTGGTGCTGGCTTGCCAGGGGCTTTTTTCAGCGCAGGCCTGTGTGCCTGCAGTTTTGGAAGAGGCCGCGGTCGCCGCTTGTCCCTGGCTTCCAGGGAGTGCCCTCCCCTGATCGGGACCCCGGCCCTCCGTCTAGGACGTCTGCGGGCGCAAGGCCCTACCGCTGGGGCTGTGAGTGCGAGAGGAGGGTGCAGGCGTGCCCCGGGAGGAAGTTCTGGCCTTCCGCGAAGGGGAAGAGGGCCCTGTTCCCTCATGGGGGAGGACAATTACGTACCCCCATGGGTGCCGGTGTGGCCCATTCCCTTGTGGGCTGAGGGTCCCCGAACCGCTCACGAGCGCCCCCTTGCGGCGGCCCTAGGAAGTGCCCCTGTGCGCAGCCAGAGTTGGGTGGGTGGGGTCAGGCTCCGGCCAGGGGCGGAGCCTGGGGCTCATCAGCGCTGCTGGGCCAGGTGCGGACTCTTCCCCTTTGAGTCGTGCTGGCTTGCCCGGGGCTTTTTTAGCGCCGGCCTGTGTGCCTGCAGTTTTGGAAGAGGCCGCGGTCGCCGCTTGTCCCTGGCATCCAGGGGGTGCCCTCCCCGACCGGGACCACGGCCCTCCGTCTAGGGTGCCTACGGGCGCACCGCCCCTCCGCTGGGGCGCTGAGTGCGAGAGGAGGGTGCAGGTGTGCCCCGGAGGAAGTTCTGCACTTCTATGAAGGGGAAGAGGGCCCTGCTCCCCCATGGGGTAGGACAATCCCGTACCCACATGGGTGCAGGTGTGGTCCCGGACCTTGTGGGCTGAGGTTCCCCGAACCCCCTCACCAGCACACACTAGCTGCGGCCGTAGGAAGTGCACCTATACGCAGCCAGAGTTTGCTGGGCGGGGTCAAGCTCCGGCCAGGGGCGGAGCCTGGGGCTCATCAGCGCTGCTGGGCCAGGTGCGGACTCTTCCCCTTTGAGTCATGCTGGCTTGCCCGGGGCTTTTTTCCGCGCTGGCCTGTGTGCCTGCAGTTTTGGAAGAACCGCAGTCGCCGCTTGTCCCTGGCTTCCAGGGGTTGCCCTCCCCTGACCGGTACCCCGGCCCTCCGTCTAGGGTGTCTGCGGGCGCACGGCCCCTCCGTTGGGGCTGTGAGTGCGAGAGGAGCGTCCAGCCGTGCCCCGGGAGGAAGTTCTGGCCTTCCACAAAGGGGAAGAGGGCCCGTTCCCCAATGGTGGAGGACAATCCCGTACCCCCATGTGTGCAGGTGTGGCCCCGGCCCTTGTGGGCTGAGGGGCCCCGAACCCCCTCACCAGCGCTCACTAGCGGCGGCCCTACGATGTGCACCTGTGCGCAGCCAGAGTCGGGTGGGTGGGGTCAGACTCCGGCCAGGGCGGGATCCTGGGGCTCATCAGCGCTGCTGGGCCAGGGGCGGACGCTTCCCCTTTGAGTGGTGCTGGCTTACCCGGGGCTTTTTTCCGCGACCGCCTGTGTGCCTGCAGTTTTGGAAGAGGCCGCGGTCGCCGATTGTCCCTGGATTCCTGGGGGTGCCCTCCCCTGAACGAGACCCCGGCCCTCCGTCTAGGGCGTCTGCGGGCGCACAGCCCTGCCGCTGAGGCTGTGACTGCGAGAGGAGGGTGCAGGCGTGCCCCGGGGGAAAGGTCTGTCCTTCCGCGAAGGGGAAGAGGGCTCCGTTCCCCAATGGGGGACGACAATCCCGAACCCCCATGGGTGCAGGTGTGGCATAGACACTTGTGGGCTGAGGGTCCCCGATCCCCCTCACCAGCGTCCCCTAGCGGCGGCCCTAGGAAGTGCACCTGTGCGCAGCCAGAGTCGGGTCTGTGGGGTCAGGCTCCGGCCAGGGGCGGAGCCTGGGGCTCATCAGCGCTGCTGGTGCAGGTGCGGACTCTTCCCCTTTGAGTCGTGCTGGCTTTCCCGGGGCTTTTTTCAGCGCCGGCCTGTGTGCCAACAGTTTTGGAAGAGGCCGCGGTCGCCGCTTGTCCCTGGCTTCCAGGGGGTGCCCTCTGCTGACCGGGACCACGGCCCTCAGTCTAGGGCTCCTGCGGGCGCACCACCCCTCCGCTGGGGCGCTGAGTGCGAGAGGAGGGTGCAGGCGTGCCCCGGGAGGAAGTTCTGGCCTTCTGCGAAGGGGAAGAGGGTCCCGTTCACCCATGGGGGAGGACAATCCCGTACCCCGGTTGGTGCAGGTGTGGCCCCGGCCCTTGTGGGCCCAGGGTTCCCGAACTCCCTATCCAGCGCCCCCTAGCGGCGGCCGCACGAAGTGCACCTTTGTGCAGCCATAGTTGGGTGGGTGGGGTCAGGCTCCGGCCAGGGGCGGAGCCTGGGGCTCATCAGCGTTGCTGGGCCAGGTGCAGACTCTTCCCCTTTGTGTGGTGCTAGCATGCCCTGGGCTTTTTTCCGTGCCGGCCTGTGTGCCTGCACTTTTGGAAGAGGCCGCGGTCGCCACTTGTCCCTGGCTTCCAGAGGGTGCCCTCCCCTGACCGGGATCCCGGCCCTCCGTCTAGGGCGTCTGCGGGCTCACGGCCCCGCCGCTGGGGCTGTAGTGCGAGAGGAGCGTGCAGGTGTGCCCCGGGGAAATGTTCTGGCCTTCCGCGAAGGGGAAGTGCGCCCCGTTCCCCCAAGGGGGACGACAATCCCATACCCCCATGTGTGGAGGTGTGGCCCCGGCCCTTGTGGGCTGAGGGATCCCGAACCCTTCACCAGCGCCCCCTAGCGGCGGCCCTAGGAAGTGCACCTGTGCGCAGCCAGAGTCGGGTTGGCGGGGTCAGGCTCCGGCCAGGGGCGGAGCCTGGGTCTCATCAGCGCTGCTGGGCCAGTTGCGGACTCTTCCCCTTTTTGTCGTGCTGGCTTGCCCAGGGATTTTTTCCGCGCCGGCCTGTGTGCCTGCATTTTTGGAAGAGGCCGCGGTCGCCGCTTGTCCCTGGCTTCCAGGGGGTGCCCTCCAGTGACCGGGACCACGGCCCTCAGCCTAGGGCTCCTGCGGGCGCACCACCCCGCCGCTGGGTCGCTGAGTGCGAGAGGAGGGTGCAGCCGTGCCGCGGGAGGAAGTACTGGCCTTCCGCGAATGGGAAGAGGGACCCCTTCCCCCATGGGGGAGGACAATCCCGTACCACCATGGGTGCAGTTGTGGCCCCGACCCTTGTGGGCTGAGGGTCCCCAACC
>NW_028167916.1:0-75100 GCF_964194135.1 Talpa europaea
GATTCTTCTGTTTTATCTGATTTTTCGTCTTATTCGTCTGTATACTTCTTGTTCTTCTAGTTCTTCTTGTTCTTCTTGTAGTTCTACAGCTCCTTCTTCTTCCTCTTCATCTTCCTCTGTTTCTTCTGCATTTTCCTCTTTTTCAATTACATCTTCGTTTTTTGCTTCTGTTTCTTCTTCAGCGGATTCTTCTGTCATATCTGCCTTTTTGGCTTATTCTTCTGCTTTTTCTACATTTTCAGCTTATTCTTCTGTTATTTCTGCTTTTTGGTTTTATTCTTCTGTTTCTCCTCCTTGTTCTTCTAGTTCTTCAATTCTTCATGTAGTTCTACATCACCTTCTTCTTCTTCTTCATCTTCCTGTGTTTCTCTGCATTTTGTGCTTTTTGCATTACTCCTTTGTTTTCTGCTTCTTCTGTTTCTTCTTCAGCTGATTCTTCTGTTATTTCTACCTATGTGGCTTATTCTTCTGTTATTTCTGATTTTTCAGCTTACTCTTCTTTTATTTCTGCCTTTTCGTCTTATTCTTCTGTTTTTCCTTCTTGTTTTTCTTGTTCTTATTCTTCTTTTTGGACTACATCTGCTTCTTCTTCTTCTCCTCTTTTTTGTTTCTTCTCCATGTTCTGCGTTTTCAATTACTTCTTGGTTTTCTGCTTCTTCTGTTTCTTCTTAAGCTTAGTCTTCTCTCATTTCTGCCTTTTCTTCTTATGCTTCTGTTATTTCTACCTTTTTGTCTTATTCTTCTCTTATATCTGCTTTTTCCTCTTATTCTTCTGTGTCTCCTTCTTGTTCTTCTAGTTGTTCTTGTTCTCTTGTAGTTCTACATCTCCTTTTTCTTCTTCTTCATCTTCCTGTGTTTCTTCTGCATTTTCTGCTTTTACAATTACTTCTTCGTTTTTGGCTTCTTCTGTTTTTTTCTTCCGCTTATTCTTCTGTCATTTCTGCCTTTTCGTCTTAGGCTTCCGTTATTTCTACCTTTTTGACTAATTCTTCTCTTATTTCTGCTTTTTCGTCTTATTCTTCTGTTTCTCCTTCTTGTTCTTCTACTTCTTCTTGTTCTTCTTGTAGTTCTACATCTCCTTCTTCTACATCTTCATCGTCCACTCTTTCTTCTGCATTTTCTGCTTTTTCAATGACTTCTTCGTCTTCTGCTTCTTCTCTTTCTTCTTCATCTTATTCCCCTGTCATTTCTGCCTTTTCGGCTTATTCTTCTGTTTTTTCTACCTTTTGGGCTTATTCTTTGGTTATTTCTGCTTATTCAGCTTATTCTTCTGTTGTTTCTGATTTTTCCTCTTATTCTTCTGTTTCTCCTTCTGGTTCTTGTAGATCTTCTAGTTCTTCTTGTTTTTCTTGTAGTTCTACATCTCCTTCTTCTTTATCTTCCTCTGTTTCTTCTGCGTTTTCTGCGGTTTCAATTACGTCTTCGTTTTCTGCTTCTTCTGTTTCTTCTTCAGCTTATTCCTCTGTCATTTCGGCCTTTTCGGCTGATTCTTCTGTTATTTCTACCTTTTTGGCTTATTCTTCTGCTATTTCTACTTTTTCAGCTTATTCTTCTGTTATATCTGATTTTTCGTATTATTCTTCTCTTACTACTTCTTGTTCTTCTAGTTCTTCTATATCTGCTTGTTCTTCTTGTAGTTCTACTTCTCCTTCCTCTCCTTTTTCATCGCCCTCTGTTTCTTCTGCATTTTCTGGTTTTTCAATTACTTCTTCGTTTTCTACTTCTGTTTCTTCTTCAGCTTATTCTTCTGTCATTTCTGCCTTTCGGTTATGCTTCTGTGATTTCTAACTTTTTGGCTTAGTCTTCCCTTATTTCTGCTTTTTCGTCTTATTCTTCTGTTTCTCCTTCCTGTTCTTCTTGTTCTTCTAGTTCTTCGTGTTCTTCTTGTAGTTCTCCATCTCCTTCATTTCCTTCTTCTTCTTCCTCTGTTTCTTCTGCGTTTTCTGCGGTTTCAATTACGTCTTCGTTTTCTGCTTCTTCTGTTTCTTCTTCAGCTTATTCTTCTGTCATTTCTGCCTTTTCGGCTTATGCTTCTCTTATTTCTACCTTTTAACTTATTCTTCTGTTATTTCTAATGAGACAGCTTAGTCTTCTCTTATTTCTGCATTTTCGTCTTATTCTTCTGTTTCTTCTTCTTGTTCTTCTTGTTTTTCTAGTTCCTCGTGTTCTTCTTGTAGTTGTACATCCCCTTCATCTCCTTCTTCATCTTCCTCTGTTTCTTCTGCATATTCTGCTTTTTCAATTACTTTCGTTTTCTGCTTCTTCTGTTTTTCCTTCAGCTTATTCTTGTCATTATTGCCTTTTCCGCTTATGTTTCTGTTATTTTTTACTCTTTGTCTTATTCTTCAGTTATTTCTAATTTTCAGCTTATTCTCATGTTATTTCTGCTTTTGCGTCTTCTTCTTCTTTTTCTCCTGCTTATTCTTCTTTTTCTTCTTGTTCTTCTTTTTATTCTTCTAGTTCTACATCTCCTTCTTCTTCTTCTTCCTCTTCCACTCTTTCTTCTGCATTTTCTGCTTTTTCAATTACTTCTTCGTTTTCTGCTGCTTCTGTTTCTTCTTCTGATTATTCTTTTGTCATTTCTGCCTTTTCGGCTTATGCTTCTCTTATTTCTAACTTTTTGGCTTATTCTTCTTTTATTTCTACTTTTTCGCTGATTCTTCTGTTTTATCTGATTTTTCGTCTTATTCGTCTGTATACTTCTTGTTCTTCTAGTTCTTCTTGTTCTTCTTGTAGTTCTACAGCTCCTTCTTCTTCCTCTTCATCTTCCTCTGTTTCTTCTGCATTTTCCTCTTTTTCAATTACATCTTCGTTTTTTGCTTCTGTTTCTTCTTCAGCGGATTCTTCTGTCATATCTGCCTTTTTGGCTTATTCTTCTGCTTTTTCTACATTTTCAGCTTATTCTTCTGTTATTTCTGCTTTTTGGTTTTATTCTTCTGTTTCTCCTCCTTGTTCTTCTAGTTCTTCAATTCTTCATGTAGTTCTACATCACCTTCTTCTTCTTCTTCATCTTCCTGTGTTTCTCTGCATTTTGTGCTTTTTGCATTACTCCTTTGTTTTCTGCTTCTTCTGTTTCTTCTTCAGCTGATTCTTCTGTTATTTCTACCTATGTGGCTTATTCTTCTGTTATTTCTGATTTTTCAGCTTACTCTTCTTTTATTTCTGCCTTTTCGTCTTATTCTTCTGTTTTTCCTTCTTGTTTTTCTTGTTCTTATTCTTCTTTTTGGACTACATCTGCTTCTTCTTCTTCTCCTCTTTTTTGTTTCTTCTCCATGTTCTGCGTTTTCAATTACTTCTTGGTTTTCTGCTTCTTCTGTTTCTTCTTCAGCTTAGTCTTCTCTCATTTCTGCCTTTTCTTCTTATGCTTATGTTATTTCTACCTTTTTGTCTTATTCTTCTCTTATATCTTCTTTTTCCTCTTATTCTTCTGTGTCTCCTTCTTGTTCTTCTAGTTGTTCTTGTTCTCTTGTAGTTCTACATCTCCTTTTTCTTCTTCTTCATCTTCCTGTGTTTCTTCTGCATTTTCTGCTTTTACAATTACTTCTTCGTTTTTTGCTTCTTCTGTTTTTTCTTCCGCTTATTCTTCTGTCATTTCTGCCTTTTCGTCTTAGGCTTCCGTTATTTCTACCTTTTTGACTAATTCTTCTCTTATTTCTGCTTTTTCGTCTTATTCTTCTGTTTCTCCTTCTTGTTCTTCTACATCTTCTTGTTCTTCTTGTAGTTCTACATCTCCTTCTTCCACATCTTCATCGTCCACTCTTTCTTCTGCATTTTCTGCTTTTTCAATGACTTCTTCGTCTTCTGCTTCTTCTCTTTCTTCTTCAGCTTATTCCCCTGTCATTTCTGCCTTTTCGGCTTATTCTTCTGTTTTTTCTACATTTTGGGCTTATTCTTTGGTTATTTCTGCTTATTCAGCTTATTCTTCTGTTGTTTCTGATTTTTCCTCTTATTCTTCTGTTTCTCCTTCTGGTTCTTGTAGATCTTCTAGTTCTTCTAGTTTTTCTTGTAGTTCTACATCTCATTCTTCTTTATCTTCCTCTGTTTCTTCTGCGTTTTCTGCGGTTTCAATTACGTCTTCGTTTTCTGCTTCTTCTGTTTCTTCTTCAGCTTATTCCTCTGTCATTTCGGCCTTTTCGGCTGATTCTTCTGTTATTTCTACCTTTTTGGCTGATTCTTCTGCTATTTCTACTTTTTCAGCTTATTCTTCTGTTATATCTGATTTTTCGTATTATTCTTCTCTTACTACTTCTTGTTCTTCTAGTTCTTCTATATCTGCTTGTTCTTCTTGTAGTTCTACTTCTCCTTCCTCTCCTTTTTCATCGCCCTCTGTTTCTTCTGCATTTTCTGGTTTTTCAATTACTTCTTCGTTTTCTACTTCTGTTTCTTCTTCAGCTTATTCTTCTGTCATTTCTGCCTTTCGGTTATGCTTCTGTGATTTCTAACTTTTTGGCTTAGTCTTCCCTTATTTCTGCTTTTTCGTCTTATTCTTCTGTTTCTCCTTCCTGTTCTTCTTGTTCTTCTAGTTCTTCGTGTTCTTCTTGTAGTTCTCCATCTCCTTCATTTCCTTCTTCTTCTTCCTCTGTTTCTTCTGCGTTTTCTGCGGTTTCAATTACGTCTTCGTTTTCTGCTTCTTCTGTTTCTTCTTCAGCTTATTCTTCTGTCATTTCTGCCTTTTCGGCTTATGCTTCTCTTATTTCTACCTTTTAACTTATTCTTCTGTTATTTCTAATGAGACAGCTTAGTCTTCTCTTATTTCTGCATTTTCGTCTTATTCTTCTGTTTCTTCTTCTTGTTCTTCTTGTTTTTCTAGTTCCTCGTGTTCTTCTTGTAGTTGTACATCCCCTTCATCTCCTTCTTCATCTTCCTCTGTTTCTTCTGCATATTCTGCTTTTTCAATTACTTTCGTTTTCTGCTTCTTCTGTTTTTCCTTCAGCTTATTCTTGTCATTATTGCCTTTTCCGCTTATGTTTCTGTTATTTCTAACTCTTTGTCTTATTCTTCAGTTATTTCTAATTTTCAGCTTATTCTCATGTTATTTCTGCTCTTTCGTCTTCTTCTTCTTTTTCTCCTGCTTATTCTTCTTTTTCTTCTTGTTCTTCTTTTTATTCTTCTAGTTCTACATCTCCTTCTTCTTCTTCTTCCTCTTCCACTCTTTCTTCTGCATTTTCTGCTTTTTCAATTACTTCTTCGTTTTCTGCTGCTTCTGTTTCTTCTTCTGATTATTCTTCTGTCATTTCTGCCTTTTCGGCTTATGCTTCTCTTATTTCTAACTTTTTGGCTTATTCTTCTTTTATTTCTACTTTTTCGCTGATTCTTCTGTTTTATCTGATTTTTCGTCTTATTCGTCTGTATACTTCTTGTTCTTCTAGTTCTTCTTGTTCTTCTTGTAGTTCTACAGCTCCTTCTTCTTCCTCTTCATCTTCCTCTGTTTCTTCTGCATTTTCCTCTTTTTCAATTACATCTTCGTTTTTTGCTTCTGTTTCTTCTTCAGCGGATTCTTCTGTCATATCTGCCTTTTTGGCTTATTCTTCTGCTTTTTCTACATTTTCAGCTTATTCTTCTGTTATTTCTGCTTTTTGGTTTTATTCTTCTGTTTCTCCTCCTTGTTCTTCTAGTTCTTCAATTCTTCATGTAGTTCTACATCACCTTCTTCTTCTTCTTCATCTTCCTGTGTTTCTCTGCATTTTGTGCTTTTTGCATTACTCCTTTGTTTTCTGCTTCTTCTGTTTCTTCTTCAGCTGATTCTTCTGTTATTTCTACCTATGTGGCTTATTCTTCTGTTATTTCTGATTTTTCAGCTTACTCTTCTTTTATTTCTGCCTTTTCGTCTTATTCTTCTGTTTTTCCTTCTTGTTTTTCTTGTTCTTATTCTTCTTTTTGGACTACATCTGCTTCTTCTTCTTCTCCTCTTTTTTGTTTCTTCTCCATGTTCTGCGTTTTCAATTACTTCTTGGTTTTCTGCTTCTTCTGTTTCTTCTTCAGCTTAGTCTTCTCTCATTTCTGCCTTTTCTTCTTATGCTTCTGTTATTTCTACCTTTTTGTCTTATTCTTCTCTTATATCTGCTTTTTCCTCTTATTCTTCTGTGTCTCCTTCTTGTTCTTCTAGTTGTTCTTGTTCTCTTGTAGTTCTACATCTCCTTTTTCTTCTTCTTCATCTTCCTGTGTTTCTTCTGCATTTTCTGCTTTTACAATTACTTCTTCGTTTTTTGCGTCTTCTGTTTTTTCTTCCGCTTATTCTTCTGTCATTTCTGCCTTTTCGTCTTAGGCTTCCGTTATTTCTACCTTTTTGACTAATTCTTCTCTTATTTCTGCTTTTTCGTCTTATTCTTCTGTTTCTCCTTCTTGTTCTTCTACTTCTTCTTGTTCTTCTTGTAGTTCTACATCTCCTTCTTCTACATCTTCATCGTCCACTCTTTCTTCTGCATTTTCTGCTTTTTCAATGACTTCTTCGTCTTCTGCTTCTTCTCTTTCTTCTTCAGCTTATTCCCCTGTCATTTCTGCCTTTTCGGCTTATTCTTCTGTTTTTTCTACCTTTTGGGCTTATTCTTTGGTTATTTCTGCTTATTCAGCTTATTCTTCTGTTGTTTCTGATTTTTCCTCTTATTCTTCTGTTTCTCCTTCTGGTTCTTGTAGATCTTCTAGTTCTTCTTGTTTTTCTTGTAGTTCTACATCTCCTTCTTCTTTATCTTCCTCTGTTTCTTCTGCGTTTTCTGCGGTTTCAATTACGTCTTCGTTTTCTGCTTCTTCTGTTTCTTCTTCAGCTTATTCCTCTGTCATTTCGGCCTTTTCGGCTGATTCTTCTGTTATTTCTACCTTTTTGGCTTATTCTTCTGCTATTTCTACTTTTTCAGCTTATTCTTCTGTTATATCTGATTTTTCGTATTATTCTTCTCTTACTACTTCTTGTTCTTCTAGTTCTTCTATATCTGCTTGTTCTTCTTGTAGTTCTACTTCTCCTTCCTCTCCTTTTTCATCGCCCTCTGTTTCTTCTGCATTTTCTGGTTTTTCAATTACTTCTTCGTTTTCTACTTCTGTTTCTTCTTCAGCTTATTCTTCTGTCATTTCTGCCTTTCGGTTATGCTTCTGTGATTTCTAACTTTTTGGCTTAGTCTTCCCTTATTTCTGCTTTTTCGTCTTATTCTTCTGTTTCTCCTTCCTGTTCTTCTTGTTCTTCTAGTTCTTCGTGTTCTTCTTGTAGTTCTCCATCTCCTTCATTTCCTTCTTCTTCTTCCTCTGTTTCTTCTGCGTTTTCTGCGGTTTCAATTACGTCTTCGTTTTCTGCTTCTTCTGTTTCTTCTTCAGCTTATTCTTCTGTCATTTCTGCCTTTTCGGCTTATGCTTCTCTTATTTCTACCTTTTAACTTATTCTTCTGTTATTTCTAATGAGACAGCTTAGTCTTCTCTTATTTCTGCATTTTCGTCTTATTCTTCTGTTTCTTCTTCTTGTTCTTCTTGTTTTTCTAGTTCCTCGTGTTCTTCTTGTAGTTGTACATCCCCTTCATCTCCTTCTTCATCTTCCTCTGTTTCTTCTGCATATTCTGCTTTTTCAATTACTTTCGTTTTCTGCTTCTTCTGTTTTTCCTTCAGCTTATTCTTGTCATTATTGCCTTTTCCGCTTATGTTTCTGTTATTTCTAACTCTTTGTCTTATTCTTCAGTTATTTCTAATTCTCAGCTTATTCTCATGTTATTTCTGCTTTTTCGTCTTCTTCTTCTTTTTTTCCTGCTTATTCTTCTTTTTCTTCTTGTTCTTCTTTTTATTCTTCTAGTTCTACATCTCCTTCTTCTTCTTCTTCCTCTTCCACTCTTTCTTCTGCATTTTCTGCTTTTTCAATTACTTCTTCGTTTTCTGCTGCTTCTGTTTCTTCTTCAGATTATTCTTCTGTCATTTCTGCCTTTTCGGCTTATGCTTCTGTTATTTCTAACTTTTTGGCTTATTCTACTTTTATTTCTACTTTTTCGCTGATTCTTCTGTTTTATCTGATTTTTCGTCTTATTCGTCTATATACTTCTTGTTCTTCTTGTTCTTCTTGTAGTTCTACAGCTCCTTCTTCTTCCTCTTCATCTTCCTTGTTTCTTCTGCATTTTCCTCTTTTTCAATTACATCTTCGTTTTTTGCTTGTGTTTCTTCTTCAGCGGATTCTTCTGTCATATCTGCCTTTTTGGCTTATTCTTCTGCTTTTTCTACATTTTCAGCTTATTCTTCTGTTATTTCTGCTTTTTGGTTTTATTCTTCTGTTTCTCCTCCTTGTTCTTCTAGTTCTTCAATTCTTCATGTAGTTCTACATCACCTTCTTCTTCTTCTTCATCTTCCTGTGTTTCTCTGCATTTTGTGCTTTTTGCATTACTCCTTTGTTTTCTGCTTCTTCTGTTTCTTCTTCAGCTGATTCTTCTGTTATTTCTACCTATGTGGCTTATTCTTCTGTTATTTCTGATTTTTCAGCTTACTCTTCTTTTATTTCTGCCTATTCGTCTTATTCTTCTGTTTCTCCTTCTTGTTTTTCTTGTTCTTATTCTTCTTTTTGGTCTACATCTGCTTCTTCTTCTTCTTCTCCTCTTTTTTGTTTCTTCTCCATGTTCTGCGTTTTCAATTACTTCTTGGTTTTCTGCTTCTTCTGTTTCTTCTTCAGCTTAGTCTTCTCTCATTTCTGCCTTTTCTTCTTATGCTTATGTTATTTCTACCTTTTTGTCTTATTCTTCTCTTATATCTGCTTTTTCCTCTTATTCTTCTGTGTCTCCTTCTTGTTCTTCTAGTTGTTCTTGTTCTCTTGTAGTTCTACATCTCCTTTTTCTTCTTCTTCATCTTCCTGTGTTTCTTCTGCATTTTCTGCTTTTACAATTACTTCTTCGTTTTTTGCTTCTTCTGTTTTTTCTTCCGCTTATTCTTCTGTCATTTCTGCCTTTTCGTCTTAGGCTTCCGTTATTTCTACCTTTTTGACTAATTCTTCTCTTATTTCTGCTTTTTCGTCTTATTCTTCTGTTTCTCCTTCTTGTTCTTCTACATCTTCTTGTTCTTCTTGTAGTTCTACATCTCCTTCTTCCACATCTTCATCGTCCACTCTTTCTTCTGCATTTTCTGCTTTTTCAATGACTTCTTCGTCTTCTGCTTCTTCTCTTTCTTCTTCAGCTTATTCCCCTGTCATTTCTGCCTTTTCGGCTTATTCTTCTGTTTTTTCTACCTTTTGGGCTTATTCTTTGGTTATTTCTGCTTATTCAGCTTATTCTTCTGTTGTTTCTGATTTTTCCTCTTATTCTTCTGTTTCTCCTTCTGGTTCTTGTAGATCTTCTAGTTCTTCTTGTTTTTCTTGTAGTTCTACATCTCCTTCTTCTTTATCTTCCTCTGTTTCTTCTGCGTTTTCTGCGGTTTCAATTACGTCTTCGTTTTCTGCTTCTTCTGTTTCTTCTTCAGCTTATTCCTCTGTCATTTCGGCCTTTTCGGCTGATTCTTCTGTTATTTCTACCTTTTTGGCTTATTCTTCTGCTATTTCTACTTTTTCAGCTTATTCTTCTGTTATATCTGATTTTTCGTATTATTCTTCTCTTACTACTTCTTGTTCTTCTAGTTCTTCTATATCTGCTTGTTCTTCTTGTAGTTCTACTTCTCCTTCCTCTCCTTTTTCATCGCCCTCTGTTTCTTCTGCATTTTCTGGTTTTTCAATTACTTCTTCGTTTTCTACTTCTGTTTCTTCTTCAGCTTATTCTTCTGTCATTTCTGCCTTTTGGTTATGCTTCTGTGATTTCTAACTTTTTGGCCTAGTCTTCCCTTATTTCTGCTTTTTCGTCTTATTCTTCTGTTTCTCCTTCCAGTTCTTCTTGTTCTTCTAGTTCTTCGTGTTCTTCTTGTAGTTCTCCATCTCCTTCATTTCCTTCTTCTTCTTCCTCTGTTTCTTCTGCGTTTTCTGCGGTTTCAATTACGTCTTCGTTTTCTGCTTCTTCTGTTTCTTCTTCAGCTTATTCTTCTGTCATTTCTGCCTTTTCGGCTTATGCTTCTCTTATTTCTACCTTTTAACTTATTCTTCTGTTATTTCTAATGAGACAGCTTAGTCTTCTCTTATTTCTGCATTTTCGTCTTATTCTTCTGTTTCTTCTTCTTGTTCTTCTTGTTTTTCTAGTTCCTCGTGTTCTTCTTGTAGTTGTACATCCCCTTCATCTCCTTCTTCATCTTCCTCTGTTTCTTCTGCATATTCTGCTTTTTCAATTACTTTCGTTTTCTGCTTCTTCTGTTTTTCCTTCAGCTTATTCTTGTCATTATTGCCTTTTCCGCTTATGTTTCTGTTATTTTTTACTCTTTGTCTTATTCTTCAGTTATTTCTAATTTTCAGCTTATTCTCATGTTATTTCTGCTCTTTCGTCTTCTTCTTCTTTTTCTCCTGCTTATTCTTCTTTTTCTTCTTGTTCTTCTTTTTATTCTTCTAGTTCTACATCTCCTTCTTCTTCTTCTTCCTCTTCCAATCTTTCTTCTGCATTTTCTGCTTTTTCAATTACTTCTTCGTTTTCTGCTGCTTCTGTTTCTTCTTCTGATTATTCTTCTGTCATTTCTGCCTTTTCGGCTTATGCTTCTCTTATTTCTAACTTTTTGGCTTATTCTTCTTTTATTTCTACTTTTTCGCTGATTCTTCTGTTTTATCTGATTTTTCGTCTTATTCGTCTGTATACTTCTTGTTCTAGTTCTTCTTGTTCTTCTTGTAGTTCTACAGCTCCTTCTTCTTCCTCTTCATCTTCCTCTGTTTCTTCTGCATTTTCCTCTTTTTCAATTACATCTTCGTTTTTTGCTTCTGTTTCTTCTTCAGCGGATTCTTCTGTCTTATCTGCCTTTTTGGCTTATTCTTCTGCTTTTTCTACATTTTCAGCTTATTCTTCTGTTATTTCTGCTTTTTGGTTTTATTCTTCTGTTTCTCCTCCTTGTTCTTCTAGTTCTTCAATTCTTCATGTAGTTCTACATCACCTTCTTCTTCTTCTTCATCTTCCTGTGTTTCTCTGCATTTTGTGCTTTTTGCATTACTCCTTTGTTTTCTGCTTCTTCTGTTTCTTCTTCAGCTGATTCTTCTGTTATTTCTACCTATGTGGCTTATTCTTCTGTTATTTCTGATTTTTCAGCTTACTCTTCTTTTATTTCTGCCTTTTCGTCTTATTCTTCTGTTTTTCCTTCTTGTTTTTCTTGTTCTTATTCTTCTTTTTGGACTACATCTGCTTCTTCTTCTTCTCCTCTTTTTTGTTTCTTCTCCATGTTCTGCGTTTTCAATTACTTCTTGGTTTTCTGCTTCTTCTGTTTCTTCTTAAGCTTAGTCTTCTCTCATTTCTGCCTTTTCTTCTTATGCTTCTGTTATTTCTACCTTTTTGTCTTATTCTTCTCTTATATCTGCTTTTTCCTCTTATTCTTCTGTGTCTCCTTCTTGTTCTTCTAGTTGTTCTTGTTCTCTTGTAGTTCTACATCTCCTTTTTCTTCTTCTTCATCTTCCTGTGTTTCTTCTGCATTTTCTGCTTTTACAATTACTTCTTCGTTTTTGGCTTCTTCTGTTTTTTTCTTCCGCTTATTCTTCTGTCATTTCTGCCTTTTCGTCTTAGGCTTCCGTTATTTCTACCTTTTTGACTAATTCTTCTCTTATTTCTGCTTTTTCGTCTTATTCTTCTGTTTCTCCTTCTTGTTCTTCTACTTCTTCTTGTTCTTCTTGTAGTTCTACATCTCCTTCTTCTACATCTTCATCGTCCACTCTTTCTTCTGCATTTTCTGCTTTTTCAATGACTTCTTCGTCTTCTGCTTCTTCTCTTTCTTCTTCAGCTTATTCCCCTGTCATTTCTGCCTTTTTGGCTTATTCTTCTGTTTTTTCTACCTTTTGGGCTTATTCTTTGGTTATTTCTGCTTATTCAGCTTATTCTTCTGTTGTTTCTGATTTTTCCTCTTATTCTTCTGTTTCTCCTTCTGGTTCTTGTAGATCTTCTAGTTCTTCTTGTTTTTCTTGTAGTTCTACATCTCCTTCTTCTTTATCTTCCTCTGTTTCTTCTGCGTTTTCTGCGGTTTCAATTACGTCTTCGTTTTCTGCTTCTTCTGTTTCTTCTTCAGCTTATTCCTCTGTCATTTCGGCCTTTTCGGCTGATTCTTCTGTTATTTCTACCTTTTTGGCTTATTCTTCTGCTATTTCTACTTTTTCAGCTTATTCTTCTGTTATATCTGATTTTTCGTATTATTCTTCTCTTACTACTTCTTGTTCTTCTAGTTCTTCTATATCTGCTTGTTCTTCTTGTAGTTCTACTTCTCCTTCCTCTCCTTTTTCATCGCCCTCTGTTTCTTCTGCATTTTCTGGTTTTTCAATTACTTCTTCGTTTTCTACTTCTGTTTCTTCTTCAGCTTATTCTTCTGTCATTTCTGCCTTTCGGTTATGCTTCTGTGATTTCTAACTTTTTGGCTTAGTCTTCCCTTATTTCTGCTTTTTCGTCTTATTCTTCTGTTTCTCCTTCCTGTTCTTCTTGTTCTTCTAGTTCTTCGTGTTCTTCTTGTAGTTCTCCATCTCCTTCATTTCCTTCTTCTTCTTCCTCTGTTTCTTCTGCGTTTTCTGCGGTTTCAATTACGTCTTCGTTTTCTGCTTCTTCTGTTTCTTCTTCAGCTTATTCTTCTGTCATTTCTGCCTTTTCGGCTTATGCTTCTCTTATTTCTACCTTTTAACTTATTCTTCTGTTATTTCTAATGAGACAGCTTAGTCTTCTCTTATTTCTGCATTTTCGTCTTATTCTTCTGTTTCTTCTTCTTGTTCTTCTTGTTTTTCTAGTTCCTCGTGTTCTTCTTGTAGTTGTACATCCCCTTCATCTCCTTCTTCATCTTCCTCTGTTTCTTCTGCATATTCTGCTTTTTCAATTACTTTCGTTTTCTGCTTCTTCTGTTTTTCCTTCAGCTTATTCTTGTCATTATTGCCTTTTCCGCTTATGTTTCTGTTATTTCTAACTCTTTGTCTTATTCTTCAGTTATTTCTAATTTTCAGCTTATTCTCATGTTATTTCTGCTTTTGCGTCTTCTTCTTCTTTTTCTCCTGCTTATTCTTCTTTTTCTTCTTGTTCTTCTTTTTATTCTTCTAGTTCTACATCTCCTTCTTCTTCTTCTTCCTCTTCCACTCTTTCTTCTGCATTTTCTGCTTTTTCAATTACTTCTTCGTTTTCTGCTGCTTCTGTTTCTTCTTCTGATTATTCTTCTGTCATTTCTGCCTTTTCGGCTTATGCTTCTCTTATTTCTAACTTTTTGGCTTATTCTTCTTTTATTTCTACTTTTTCGCTGATTCTTCTGTTTTATCTGATTTTTCGTCTTATTCGTCTGTATACTTCTTGTTCTTCTAGTTCTTCTTGTTCTTCTTGTAGTTCTACAGCTCCTTCTTCTTCCTCTTCATCTTCCTCTGTTTCTTCTGCATTTTCCTCTTTTTCAATTACATCTTCGTTTTTTGCTTCTGTTTCTTCTTCAGCGGATTCTTCTGTCTTATCTGCCTTTTTGGCTTATTCTTCTGCTTTTTCTACATTTTCAGCTTATTCTTCTGTTATTTCTGCTTTTTGGTTTTATTCTTCTGTTTCTCCTCCTTGTTCTTCTAGTTCTTCAATTCTTCATGTAGTTCTACATCACCTTCTTCTTCTTCTTCATCTTCCTGTGTTTCTCTGCATTTTGTGCTTTTTGCATTACTCCTTTGTTTTCTGCTTCTTCTGTTTCTTCTTCAGCTGATTCTTCTGTTATTTCTACCTATGTGGCTTATTCTTCTGTTATTTCTGATTTTTCAGCTTACTCTTCTTTTATTTCTGCCTTTTCGTCTTATTCTTCTGTTTTTCCTTCTTGTTTTTCTTGTTCTTATTCTTCTTTTTGGACTACATCTGCTTCTTCTTCTTCTCCTCTTTTTTGTTTCTTCTCCATGTTCTGCGTTTTCAATTACTTCTTGGTTTTCTGCTTCTTCTGTTTCTTCTTCAGCTTAGTCTTCTCTCATTTCTGCCTTTTCTTCTTATGCTTCTGTTATTTCTACCTTTTTGTCTTATTCTTCTCTTATATCTTCTTTTTCCTCTTATTCTTCTGTGTCTCCTTCTTGTTCTTCTAGTTGTTCTTGTTCTCTTGTAGTTCTACATCTCCTTTTTCTTCTTCTTCATCTTCCTGTGTTTCTTCTGCATTTTCTGCTTTTACAATTACTTCTTCGTTTTTTGCTTCTTCTGTTTTTTCTTCCGCTTATTCTTCTGTCATTTCTGCCTTTTCGTCTTAGGCTTCCGTTATTTCTACCTTTTTGACTAATTCTTCTCTTATTTCTGCTTTTTCGTCTTATTCTTCTGTTTCTCCTTCTTGTTCTTCTACATCTTCTTGTTCTTCTTGTAGTTCTACATCTCCTTCTTCCACATCTTCATCGTCCACTCTTTCTTCTGCATTTTCTGCTTTTTCAATGACTTCTTCGTCTTCTGCTTCTTCTCTTTCTTCTTCAGCTTATTCCCCTGTCATTTCTGCCTTTTCGGCTTATTCTTCTGTTTTTTCTACATTTTGGGCTTATTCTTTGGTTATTTCTGCTTATTCAGCTTATTCTTCTGTTGTTTCTGATTTTTCCTCTTATTCTTCTGTTTCTCCTTCTGGTTCTTGTAGATCTTCTAGTTCTTCTTGTTTTTCTTGTAGTTCTACATCTCCTTCTTCTTTATCTTCCTCTGTTTCTTCTGCGTTTTCTGCGGTTTCAATTACGTCTTCGTTTTCTGCTTCTTCTGTTTCTTCTTCAGCTTATTCCTCTGTCATTTCGGCCTTTTCGGCTGATTCTTCTGTTATTTCTACCTTTTTGGCTTATTCTTCTGCTATTTCTACTTTTTCAGCTTATTCTTCTGTTATATCTGATTTTTCGTATTATTCTTCTCTTACTACTTCTTGTTCTTCTAGTTCTTCTATATCTGCTTGTTCTTCTTGTAGTTCTACTTCTCCTTCCTCTCCTTTTTCATCGCCCTCTGTTTCTTCTGCATTTTCTGGTTTTTCAATTACTTCTTCGTTTTCTACTTCTGTTTCTTCTTCAGCTTATTCTTCTGTCATTTCTGCCTTTTGGTTATGCTTCTGTGATTTCTAACTTTTTGGCCTAGTCTTCCCTTATTTCTGCTTTTTCGTCTTATTCTTCTGTTTCTCCTTCCAGTTCTTCTTGTTCTTCTAGTTCTTCGTGTTCTTCTTGTAGTTCTCCATCTCCTTCATTTCCTTCTTCTTCTTCCTCTGTTTCTTCTGCGTTTTCTGCGGTTTCAATTACGTCTTCGTTTTCTGCTTCTTCTGTTTCTTCTTCAGCTTATTCTTCTGTCATTTCTGCCTTTTCGGCTTATGCTTCTCTTATTTCTACCTTTTAACTTATTCTTCTGTTATTTCTAATGAGACAGCTTAGTCTTCTCTTATTTCTGCATTTTCGTCTTATTCTTCTGTTTCTTCTTCTTGTTCTTCTTGTTTTTCTAGTTCCTCGTGTTCTTCTTGTAGTTGTACATCCCCTTCATCTCCTTCTTCATCTTCCTCTGTTTCTTCTGCATATTCTGCTTTTTCAATTACTTTCGTTTTCTGCTTCTTCTGTTTTTCCTTCAGCTTATTCTTGTCATTATTGCCTTTTCCGCTTATGTTTCTGTTATTTCTAACTCTTTGTCTTATTCTTCAGTTATTTCTAATTCTCAGCTTATTCTCATGTTATTTCTGCTTTTTCGTCTTCTTCTTCTTTTTTTCCTGCTTATTCCTCTTTTTCTTCTTGTTCTTCTTTTTATTCTTCTAGTTCTACATCTCCTTCTTCTTCTTCTTCCTCTTCCACTCTTTCTTCTGCATTTTCTGCTTTTTCAATTACTTCTTCGTTTTCTGCTGCTTCTGTTTCTTCTTCAGATTATTCTTCTGTCATTTCTGCCTTTTCGGCTTATGCTTCTGTTATTTCTAACTTTTTGGCTTATTCTTCTTTTATTTCTACTTTTTCGCTGATTCTTCTGTTTTATCTGATTTTTCGTCTTATTCGTCTATATACTTCTTGTTCTTCTTGTTCTTCTTGTAGTTCTACAGCTCCTTCTTCTTCCTCTTCATCTTACTCTGTTTCTTCTGCATTTTCCTCTTTTTCAATTACATCTTCGTTTTTTGCTTCTGTTTCTTCTTCAGCGGATTCTTCTGTCATATCTGCCTTTTTGGCTTATTCTTCTGCTTTTTCTACATTTTCAGCTTATTCTTCTGTTATTTCTGCTTTTTGGTTTTATTCTTCTGTTTCTCCTCCTTGTTCTTCTAGTTCTTCAATTCTTCATGTAGTTCTACATCACCTTCTTCTTCTTCTTCATCTTCCTGTGTTTCTCTGCATTTTGTGCTTTTTGCATTACTCCTTTGTTTTCTGCTTCTTCTGTTTCTTCTTCAGCTGATTCTTCTGTTATTTCTACCTATGTGGCTTATTCTTCTGTTATTTCTGATTTTTCAGCTTACTCTTCTTTTATTTCTGCCTTTTCGTCTTATTCTTCTGTTTCTCCATCTTGTTTTTCTTGTTCTTATTCTTCTTTTTGGTCCACATCTGCTGCTTCTTCTTCTTCTCCTCTTTTTTGTTTCTTCTCCATGTTCTGCGTTTTCAATTACTTCTTGGTTTTCTGCTTCTTCTGTTTCTTCTTCAGCTTAGTCTTCTCTCATTTCTGCCTTTTCTTCTTATGCTTATGTTATTTCTACCTTTTTGTCTTATTCTTCTCTTATATCTGCTTTTTCCTCTTATTCTTCTGTGTCTCCTTCTTGTTCTTCTAGTTGTTCTTGTTCTCTTGTAGTTCTACATCTCCTTTTTCTTCTTCTTCATCTTCCTGTGTTTCTTCTGCATTTTCTGCTTTTACAATTACTTCTTCGTTTTTTGCTTCTTCTGTTTTTTCTTCCGCTTATTCTTCTGTCATTTCTGCCTTTTCGTCTTAGGCTTCCGTTATTTCTACCTTTTTGACTAATTCTTCTCTTATTTCTGCTTTTTCGTCTTATTCTTCTGTTTCTCCTTCTTGTTCTTCTACATCTTCTTGTTCTTCTTGTAGTTCTACATCTCCTTCTTCCACATCTTCATCGTCCACTCTTTCTTCTGCATTTTCTGCTTTTTCAATGACTTCTTCGTCTTCTGCTTCTTCTCTTTCTTCTTCAGCTTATTCCCCTGTCATTTCTGCCTTTTCGGCTTATTCTTCTGTTTTTTCTACCTTTTGGGCTTATTCTTTGGTTATTTCTGCTTATTCAGCTTATTCTTCTGTTGTTTCTGATTTTTCCTCTTATTCTTCTGTTTCTCCTTCTGGTTCTTGTAGATCTTCTAGTTCTTCTTGTTTTTCTTGTAGTTCTACATCTCCTTCTTCTTTATCTTCCTCTGTTTCTTCTGCGTTTTCTGCGGTTTCAATTACGTCTTCGTTTTCTGCTTCTTCTGTTTCTTCTTCAGCTTATTCCTCTGTCATTTCGGCCTTTTCGGCTGATTCTTCTGTTATTTCTACCTTTTTGGCTTATTCTTCTGCTATTTCTACTTTTTCAGCTTATTCTTCTGTTATATCTGATTTTTCGTATTATTCTTCTCTTACTACTTCTTGTTCTTCTAGTTCTTCTATATCTGCTTGTTCTTCTTGTAGTTCTACTTCTCCTTCCTCTCCTTTTTCATCGCCCTCTGTTTCTTCTGCATTTTCTGGTTTTTCAATTACTTCTTCGTTTTCTACTTCTGTTTCTTCTTCCTTATTCTTCTGTCACTTCTGCCTTTTGGTTATGCTTCTGTGATTTCTAACTTTTTGGCCTAGTCTTCCCTTATTTCTGCTTTTTCGTCTTATTCTTCTGTTTCTCCTTCCAGTTCTTCTTGTTCTTCTAGTTCTTCGTGTTCTTCTTGTAGTTCTCCATCTCCTTCATTTCCTTCTTCTTCTTCCTCTGTTTCTTCTGCGTTTTCTGCGGTTTCAATTACGTCTTCGTTTTCTGCTTCTTCTGTTTCTTCTTCAGCTTATTCTTCTGTCATTTCTGCCTTTTCGGCTTATGCTTCTCTTATTTCTACCTTTTAACTTATTCTTCTGTTATTTCTAATGAGACAGCTTAGTCTTCTCTTATTTCTGCATTTTCGTCTTATTCTTCTGTTTCTTCTTCTTGTTCTTCTTGTTTTTCTAGTTCCTCGTGTTCTTCTTGTAGTTGTACATCCCCTTCATCTCCTTCTTCATCTTCCTCTGTTTCTTCTGCATATTCTGCTTTTTCAATTACTTTCGTTTTCTGCTTCTTCTGTTTTTCCTTCAGCTTATTCTTGTCATTATTGCCTTTTCCGCTTATGTTTCTGTTATTTCTAACTCTTTGTCTTATTCTTCAGTTATTTCTAATTCTCAGCTTATTCTCATGTTATTTCTGCTTTTTCGTCTTCTTCTTCTTTTTTTCCTGCTTATTCCTCTTTTTCTTCTTGTTCTTCTTTTTATTCTTCTAGTTCTACATCTCCTTCTTCTTCTTCTTCCTCTTCCACTCTTTCTTCTGCATTTTCTGCTTTTTCAATTACTTCTTCGTTTTCTGCTGCTTCTGTTTCTTCTTCAGATTATTCTTCTGTCATTTCTGCCTTTTCGGCTTATGCTTCTGTTATTTCTAACTTTTTTGGCTTATTCTTCTTTTATTTCTACTTTTTCGCTGATTCTTCTGTTTTATCTGATTTTTCGTCTTATTCGTCTATATACTTCTTGTTATTCTTGTTCTTCTTGTAGTTCTACAGCTCCTTCTTCTTCCTCTTCATCTTACTCTGTTTCTTCTGCATTTTCCTCTTTTTCAATTACATCTTCGTTTTTTGCTTCTGTTTCTTCTTCAGCGGATTCTTCTGTCATATCTGCCTTTTTGGCTTATTCTTCTGCTTTTTCTACATTTTCAGCTTATTCTTCTGTTATTTCTGCTTTTTGGTTTTATTCTTCTGTTTCTCCTCCTTGTTCTTCTAGTTCTTCAATTCTTCATGTAGTTCTACATCACCTTCTTCTTCTTCTTCATCTTCCTGTGTTTCTCTGCATTTTGTGCTTTTTGCATTACTCCTTTGTTTTCTGCTTCTTCTGTTTCTTCTTCAGCTGATTCTTCTGTTATTTCTACCTATGTGGCTTATTCTTCTGTTATTTCTGATTTTTCAGCTTACTCTTCTTTTATTTCTGCCTTTTCGTCTTATTCTTCTGTTTCTCCATCTTGTTTTTCTTGTTCTTATTCTTCTTTTTGGTCCACATCTGCTGCTTCTTCTTCTTCTCCTCTTTTTTGTTTCTTCTCCATGTTCTGCGTTTTCAATTACTTCTTGGTTTTCTGCTTCTTCTGTTTCTTCTTCAGCTTAGTCTTCTCTCATTTCTGCCTTTTCTTCTTATGCTTATGTTATTTCTACCTTTTTGTCTTATTCTTCTCTTATATCTGCTTTTTCCTCTTATTCTTCTGTGTCTCCTTCTTGTTCTTCTAGTTGTTCTTGTTCTCTTGTAGTTCTACATCTCCTTTTTCTTCTTCTTCATCTTCCTGTGTTTCTTCTGCATTTTCTGCTTTTACAATTACTTCTTCGTTTTTTGCTTCTTCTGTTTTTTCTTCCGCTTATTCTTCTGTCATTTCTGCCTTTTCGTCTTAGGCTTCCGTTATTTCTACCTTTTTGACTAATTCTTCTCTTATTTCTGCTTTTTCGTCTTATTCTTCTGTTTCTCCTTCTTGTTCTTCTACATCTTCTTGTTCTTCTTGTAGTTCTACATCTCCTTCTTCCACATCTTCATCGTCCACTCTTTCTTCTGCATTTTCTGCTTTTTCAATGACTTCTTCGTCTTCTGCTTCTTCTCTTTCTTCTTCAGCTTATTCCCCTGTCATTTCTGCCTTTTCGGCTTATTCTTCTGTTTTTTCTACCTTTTGGGCTTATTCTTTGGTTATTTCTGCTTATTCAGCTTATTCTTCTGTTGTTTCTGATTTTTCCTCTTATTCTTCTGTTTCTCCTTCTGGTTCTTGTAGATCTTCTAGTTCTTCTTGTTTTTCTTGTAGTTCTACATCTCCTTCTTCTTTATCTTCCTCTGTTTCTTCTGCGTTTTCTGCGGTTTCAATTACGTCTTCGTTTTCTGCTTCTTCTGTTTCTTCTTCAGCTTATTCCTCTGTCATTTCGGCCTTTTCGGCTGATTCTTCTGTTATTTCTACCTTTTTGGCTTATTCTTCTGCTATTTCTACTTTTTCAGCTTATTCTTCTGTTATATCTGATTTTTCGTATTATTCTTCTCTTACTACTTCTTGTTCTTCTAGTTCTTCTATATCTGCTTGTTCTTCTTGTAGTTCTACTTCTCCTTCCTCTCCTTTTTCATCGCCCTCTGTTTCTTCTGCATTTTCTGGTTTTTCAATTACTTCTTCGTTTTCTACTTCTGTTTCTTCTTCAGCTTATTCTTCTGTCACTTCTGCCTTTTGGTTATGCTTCTGTGATTTCTAACTTTTTGGCCTAGTCTTCCCTTATTTCTGCTTTTTCGTCTTATTCTTCTGTTTCTCCTTCCAGTTCTTCTTGTTCTTCTAGTTCTTCGTGTTCTTCTTGTAGTTCTCCATCTCCTTCATTTCCTTCTTCTTCTTCCTCTGTTTCTTCTGCGTTTTCTGCGGTTTCAATTACGTCTTCGTTTTCTGCTTCTTCTGTTTCTTCTTCAGCTTATTCTTCTGTCATTTCTGCCTTTTCGGCTTATGCTTCTCTTATTTCTACCTTTTAACTTATTCTTCTGTTATTTCTAATGAGACAGCTTAGTCTTCTCTTATTTCTGCATTTTCGTCTTATTCTTCTGTTTCTTCTTCTTGTTCTTCTTGTTTTTCTAGTTCCTCGTGTTCTTCTTGTAGTTGTACATCCCCTTCATCTCCTTCTTCATCTTCCTCTGTTTCTTCTGCATATTCTGCTTTTTCAATTACTTTCGTTTTCTGCTTCTTCTGTTTTTCCTTCAGCTTATTCTTGTCATTATTGCCTTTTCCGCTTATGTTTCTGTTATTTTTTACTCTTTGTCTTATTCTTCAGTTATTTCTAATTTTCAGCTTATTCTCATGTTATTTCTGCTCTTTCGTCTTCTTCTTTTTCTCCTGCTTATTCTTCTTTTTCTTCTTGTTCTTCTTTTTATTCTTCTAGTTCTACATCTCCTTCTTCTTCTTCTTCCTCTTCCAATCTTTCTTCTGCATTTTCTGCTTTTTCAATTACTTCTTCGTTTTCTGCTGCTTCTGTTTCTTCTTCTGATTATTCTTCTGTCATTTCTGCCTTTTCGGCTTATGCTTCTCTTATTTCTAACTTTTTGGCTTATTCTTCTTTTATTTCTACTTTTTCGCTGATTCTTCTGTTTTATCTGATTTTTCGTCTTATTCGTCTGTATACTTCTTGTTCTAGTTCTTCTTGTTCTTCTTGTAGTTCTACAGCTCCTTCTTCTTCCTCTTCATCTTCCTCTGTTTCTTCTGCATTTTCCTCTTTTTCAATTACATCTTCGTTTTTTGCTTCTGTTTCTTCTTCAGCGGATTCTTCTGTCTTATCTGCCTTTTTGGCTTATTCTTCTGCTTTTTCTACATTTTCAGCTTATTCTTCTGTTATTTCTGCTTTTTGGTTTTATTCTTCTGTTTCTCCTCCTTGTTCTTCTAGTTCTTCAATTCTTCATGTAGTTCTACATCACCTTCTTCTTCTTCTTCATCTTCCTGTGTTTCTCTGCATTTTGTGCTTTTTGCATTACTCCTTTGTTTTCTGCTTCTTCTGTTTCTTCTTCAGCTGATTCTTCTGTTATTTCTACCTATGTGGCTTATTCTTCTGTTATTTCTGATTTTTCAGCTTACTCTTCTTTTATTTCTGCCTTTTCGTCTTATTCTTCTGTTTTTCCTTCTTGTTTTTCTTGTTCTTATTCTTCTTTTTGGACTACATCTGCTTCTTCTTCTTCTCCTCTTTTTTGTTTCTTCTCCATGTTCTGCGTTTTCAATTACTTCTTGGTTTTCTGCTTCTTCTGTTTCTTCTTAAGCTTAGTCTTCTCTCATTTCTGCCTTTTCTTCTTATGCTTCTGTTATTTCTACCTTTTTGTCTTATTCTTCTCTTATATCTGCTTTTTCCTCTTATTCTTCTGTGTCTCCTTCTTGTTCTTCTAGTTGTTCTTGTTCTCTTGTAGTTCTACATCTCCTTTTTCTTCTTCTTCATCTTCCTGTGTTTCTTCTGCATTTTCTGCTTTTACAATTACTTCTTCGTTTTTGGCTTCTTCTGTTTTTTTCTTCCGCTTATTCTTCTGTCATTTCTGCCTTTTCGTCTTAGGCTTCCGTTATTTCTACCTTTTTGACTAATTCTTCTCTTATTTCTGCTTTTTCGTCTTATTCTTCTGTTTCTCCTTCTTGTTCTTCTACTTCTTCTTGTTCTTCTTGTAGTTCTACATCTCCTTCTTCTACATCTTCATCGTCCACTCTTTCTTCTGCATTTTCTGCTTTTTCAATGACTTCTTCGTCTTCTGCTTCTTCTCTTTCTTCTTCAGCTTATTCCCCTGTCATTTCTGCCTTTTCGGCTTATTCTTCTGTTTTTTCTACCTTTTGGGCTTATTCTTTGGTTATTTCTGCTTATTCAGCTTATTCTTCTGTTGTTTCTGATTTTTCCTCTTATTCTTCTGTTTCTCCTTCTGGTTCTTGTAGATCTTCTAGTTCTTCTTGTTTTTCTTGTAGTTCTACATCTCCTTCTTCTTTATCTTCCTCTGTTTCTTCTGCGTTTTCTGCGGTTTCAATTACGTCTTCGTTTTCTGCTTCTTCTGTTTCTTCTTCAGCTTATTCCTCTGTCATTTCGGCCTTTTCGGCTGATTCTTCTGTTATTTCTACCTTTTTGGCTTATTCTTCTGCTATTTCTACTTTTTCAGCTTATTCTTCTGTTATATCTGATTTTTCGTATTATTCTTCTCTTACTACTTCTTGTTCTTCTAGTTCTTCTATATCTGCTTGTTCTTCTTGTAGTTCTACTTCTCCTTCCTCTCCTTTTTCATCGCCCTCTGTTTCTTCTGCATTTTCTGGTTTTTCAATTACTTCTTCGTTTTCTACTTCTGTTTCTTCTTCAGCTTATTCTTCTGTCATTTCTGCCTTTCGGTTATGCTTCTGTGATTTCTAACTTTTTGGCTTAGTCTTCCCTTATTTCTGCTTTTTCGTCTTATTCTTCTGTTTCTCCTTCCTGTTCTTCTTGTTCTTCTAGTTCTTCGTGTTCTTCTTGTAGTTCTCCATCTCCTTCATTTCCTTCTTCTTCTTCCTCTGTTTCTTCTGCGTTTTCTGCGGTTTCAATTACGTCTTCGTTTTCTGCTTCTTCTGTTTCTTCTTCAGCTTATTCTTCTGTCATTTCTGCCTTTTCGGCTTATGCTTCTCTTATTTCTACCTTTTAACTTATTCTTCTGTTATTTCTAATGAGACAGCTTAGTCTTCTCTTATTTCTGCATTTTCGTCTTATTCTTCTGTTTCTTCTTCTTGTTCTTCTTGTTTTTCTAGTTCCTCGTGATCTTCTTGTAGTTGTACATCCCCTTCATCTCCTTCTTCATCTTCCTCTGTTTCTTCTGCATATTCTGCTTTTTCAATTACTTTCGTTTTCTGCTTCTTCTGTTTTTCCTTCAGCTTATTCTTGTCATTATTGCCTTTTCCGCTTATGTTTCTGTTATTTTTTACTCTTTGTCTTATTCTTCAGTTATTTCTAATTTGCAGCTTATTCTCATGTTATTTCTGCTCTTTCGTCTTCTTCTTCTTTTTCTCCTGCTTATTCTTCTTTTTCTTCTTGTTCTTCTTTTATTCTTCTAGTTCTACATCTCCTTCTTCTTCTTCTTCCTCTTCCACTCTTTCTTCTGCATTTTCTGCTTTTTCAATTACTTCTTCGTTTTCTGCTGCTTCTGTTTCTTCTTCTGATTATTCTTCTGTCATTTCTGCCTTTTCGGCTTATGCTTCTCTTATTTCTAACTTTTTGGCTTATTCTTCTTTTATTTCTACTTTTTCGCTGATTCTTCTGTTTTATCTGATTTTTCGTCTTATTCGTCTGTATACTTCTTGTTCTTCTAGTTCTTCTTGTTCTTCTTGTAGTTCTACAGCTCCTTCTTCTTCCTCTTCATCTTCCTCTGTTTCTTCTGCATTTTCCTCTTTTTCAATTACATCTTCGTTTTTTGCTTCTGTTTCTTCTTCAGCGGATTCTTCTGTCATATCTGCCTTTTTGGCTTATTCTTCTGCTTTTTCTACATTTTCAGCTTATTCTTCTGTTATTTCTGCTTTTTGGTTTTATTCTTCTGTTTCTCCTCCTTGTTCTTCTAGTTCTTCAATTCTTCATGTAGTTCTACATCACCTTCTTCTTCTTCTTCATCTTCCTGTGTTTCTCTGCATTTTGTGCTTTTTGCATTACTCCTTTGTTTTCTGCATCTTCTGTTTCTTCTTCAGCTGATTCTTCTGTTATTTCTACCTATGTGGCTTATTCTTCTGTTATTTCTGATTTTTCAGCTTACTCTTCTTTTATTTCTGCCTTTTCGTCTTATTCTTCTGTTTTTCCTTCTTGTTTTTCTTGTTCTTATTCTTCTTTTTGGACTACATCTGCTTCTTCTTCTTCTCCTCTTTTTTGTTTCTTCTCCATGTTCTGCGTTTTCAATTACTTCTTGGTTTTCTGCTTCTTCTGTTTCTTCTTCAGCTTAGTCTTCTCTCATTTCTGCCTTTTCTTCTTATGCTTCTGTTATTTCTACCTTTTTGTCTTATTCTTCTCTTATATCTGCTTTTTCCTCTTATTCTTCTGTTTCTCCTTCTTGTTCTTCTAGTCGTTCTTGTTCTCTTGTAGTTCTACATCTCCTTTTTCTTCTTCTTCATCTTCCTGTGTTTCTTCTGCATTTTCTGCTTTTACAATTACTTCTTCGTTTTTTGCGTCTTCTGTTTTTTCTTCCGCTTATTCTTCTGTCATTTCTGCCTTTTCGTCTTAGGCTTCCGTTATTTCTACCTTTTTGACTAATTCTTCTCTTATTTCTGCTTTTTCGTCTTATTCTTCTGTTTCTCCTTCTTGTTCTTCTACTTCTTCTACTTCTTCTTGTTCTTCTTGTAGTTCTACATCTCCTTCTTCTACATCTTCATCGTCCACTCTTTCTTCTGCATTTTCTGCTTTTTCAATTTCTTCTTCGTCTTCTGCTTCTTCTCTTTCTTCTTCAGCTTATTCCCCTGTCATTTCTGCCTTTTCGGCTTATTCTTCTGTTTTTTCAACCTTTTGGGCTTATTCTTTGGTTATTTCTGCTTATTCAGCTTATTCTTCTGTTGTTTCTGATTTTTCCTCTTATTCTTCTGTTTCTCCTTCTGGTTCTTGTAGATCTTCTAGTTCTTCTTGTTTTTCTTGTAGTTCTACATCTCCTTCTTCTTTATCTTCCTCTGTTTCTTCTGCGTTTTCTGCGGTTTCAATTACGTCTTCGTTTTCTGCTTCTTCTGTTTCTTCTTCAGCTTATTCCTCTGTCATTTCGGCCTTTTCGGCTGATTCTTCTGTTATTTCTACCTTTTAGGCTGATTCTTCTGCTATTTCTACTTTTTCAGCTTATTCTTCTGTTATATCTGATTTTTCGTATTATTCTTCTCTTACTACTTCTTGTTCTTCTAGTTCTTCTATATCTGCTTGTTCTTCTTGTAGTTCTACTTCTCCTTCCTCTCCTTTTTCATCGCCCTCTGTTTCTTCTGCATTTTCTGGTTTTTCAATTACTTCTTCGTTTTCTACTTCTGTTTCTTCTTCAGCTTATTCTTCTGTCATTTCTGCCTTTCGGTTATGCTTCTGTGATTTCTAACTTTTTGGCTTAGTCTTCCCTTATTTCTGCTTTTTCGTCTTATTCTTCTGTTTCTCCTTCCTGTTCTTCTTGTTCTTCTAGTTCTTCGTGTTCTTCTTGTAGTTCTCCATCTCCTTCATTTCCTTCTTCTTCTTCCTCTGTTTCTTCTGCGTTTTCTGCGGTTTCAATTACGTCTTCGTTTTCTGCTTCTTCTGTTTCTTCTTCAGCTTATTCTTCTGTCATTTCTGCCTTTTCGGCTTATGCTTCTCTTATTTCTACCTTTTAACTTATTCTTCTGTTATTTCTAATGAGACAGCTTAGTCTTCTCTTATTTCTGCATTTTCGTCTTATTCTTCTGTTTCTTCTTGTTGTTCTTCTTGTTTTTCTAGTTCCTCGTGTTCTTCTTGTAGTTGTACATCCCCTTCATCTCCTTCTTCATCTTCCTCTGTTTCTTCTGCATATTCTGCTTTTTCAATTACTTTCGTTTTCTGCTTCTTCTGTTTTTCCTTCAGCTTATTCTTGTCATTATTGCCTTTTCCGCTTATGTTTCTGTTATTTCTAACTCTTTGTCTTATTCTTCAGTTATTTCTAATTTGCAGCTTATTCTCATGTTATTTCTGCTCTTTCGTCTTCTTCTTCTTTTTCTCCTGCTTATTCTTCTTTTTCTTCTTGTTCTTCTTTTTATTCTTCTAGTTCTACATCTCCTTCTTCTTCTTCTTCCTCTTCCACTCTTTCTTCTGCATTTTCTGCTTTTTCAATTACTTCTTCGTTTTCTGCTGCTTCTGTTTCTTCTTCTGATTATTCTTCTGTCATTTCTGCCTTTTCGGCTTATGCTTCTCTTATTTCTAACTTTTTGGCTTATTCTTCTTTTATTTCTACTTTTTCGCTGATTCTTCTGTTTTATCTGATTTTTCGTCTTATTCGTCTGTATACTTCTTGTTCTTCTAGTTCTTCTTGTTCTTCTTGTAGTTCTACAGCTCCTTCTTCTTCCTCTTCATCTTCCTCTGTTTCTTCTGCATTTTCCTCTTTTTCAATTACATCTTCGTTTTTTGCTTCTGTTTCTTCTTCAGCGGATTCTTCTGTCATATCTGCCTTTTTGGCTTATTCTTCTGCTTTTTCTACATTTTCAGCTTATTCTTCTGTTATTTCTGCTTTTTGGTTTTATTCTTCTGTTTCTCCTCCTTGTTCTTCTAGTTCTTCAATTCTTCATGTAGTTCTACATCACCTTCTTCTTCTTCTTCATCTTCCTGTGTTTCTCTGCATTTTGTGCTTTTTGCATTACTCCTTTGTTTTCTGCTTCTTCTGTTTCTTCTTCAGCTGATTCTTCTGTTATTTCTACCTATGTGGCTTATTCTTCTGTTATTTCTGATTTTTCAGCTTACTCTTCTTTTATTTCTGCCTTTTCGTCTTATTCTTCTGTTTTTCCTTCTTGTTTTTCTTGTTCTTATTCTTCTTTTTGGACTACATCTGCTTCTTCTTCTTCTTCTCCTCTTTTTTGTTTCTTCTCCATGTTCTGCGTTTTCAATTACTTCTTGGTTTTCTGCTTCTTCTGTTTCTTCTTCAGCTTAGTCTTCTCTCATTTCTGCCTTTTCTTCTTATGCTTCTGTTATTTCTACCTTTTTGTCTTATTCTTCTCTTATATCTGCTTTTTCCTCTTATTCTTCTGTGTCTCCTTCTTGTTCTTCTAGTTGTTCTTGTTCTCTTGTAGTTCTACATCTCCTTTTTCTTCTTCTTCATCTTCCTGTGTTTCTTCTGCATTTTCTGCTTTTACAATTACTTCTTCGTTTTTTGCTTCTTCTGTTTTTTCTTCCGCTTATTCTTCTCTCATTTCTGCCTTTTCGTCTTAGGCTTCCGTTATTTCTACCTTTTTGACTAATTCTTCTCTTATTTCTCCTTTTTCGTCTTATTCTTCTGTTTCTCCTTCTTGTTCTTCTACTTCTTCTTGTTCTTCTTGTAGTTCTACATCTCCTTCTTCTACATCTTCATCGTCCACTATTTCTTCTGCATTTTCTGCTTTTTCAATGACTTCTTCGTCTTCTGCTTCTTCTCTTTCTTCTTCAGCTTATTCCCCTGTCATTTCGGCCTTTTCGGCTTATTCTTCTGTTTTTTCTACCTTTTGGGCTTATTCTTTGGTTATTTCTGCTTATTCAGCTTATTCTTCTGTTGTTTCTGATTTTTCCTCTTATTCTTCTGTTTCTCCTTCTGGTTCTACTAGATCTTCTAGTTCTTCTTGTTTTTCTTGTAGTTCTACATCTCCTTCTTCTTCATCTTCCTCTGTTTCTTCTGCGTTTTCAGCGGTTTCAATTACGTCTTCGTTTTCTGCTTCTTCTGTTTCTTCTTCAGCTTATTCCTCTGTCATTTCGGCCTTTTCGGCTCATTCTTCTGTTATTTCTACCTTTTTGGCTTATTCTTCTGCTATTTCTACTTTTTCAGCTTATTCTTCTGTTATATCTGATTTTTCGTATTATTCTTCTCTTACTACTTCTTGTTCTTCTAGTTCTTCTATATCTGCTTGTTCTTCTTGTAGTTCTACTTCTCCTTCCTCTCCTTTTTCATCGCCCTCTGTTTCTTCTGCATTTTCTGGTTTTTCAATTACTTCTTCGTTTTCTACTTCTGTTTCTTCTTCAGCTTATTCTTCTGTCATTTCTGCCTTTCGGTTATGCTTCTGTGATTTCTAACTTTTTGGCTTAGTCTTCCCTTATTTCTGCTTTTTCCTCTTATTCTTCTGTTTCTCCTTCCTGTTCTTCTTGTTCTTCTAGTTCTTCGTGTTCTTCTTGTAGTTCTCCATCTCCTTCATTTCCTTCTTCTTCTTCCTCTGTTTCTTCTGCGTTTTCTGCGGTTTCAATTACGTCTTCGTTTTCTGCTTCTTCTGTTTCTTCTTCAGCTTATTCCTCTGTCATTTCGGCCTTTTCGGCTGATTCTTCTGTTATTTCTACCTTTTTGGCTGATTCTTCTGCTATTTCTACTTTTGCAGCTTATTCTTCTGTTATATCTGATTTTTCGTATTATTCTTCTCTTACTACTTCTTGTTCTTCTAGTTCTTCTATATCTGCTTGTTCTTCTTGTAGTTCTACTTCTCCTTCCTCTCCTTTTTCATCGCCCTCTGTTTCTTCTGCATTTTCTGGTTTTTCAATTACTTCTTCGTTTTCTACTTCTGTTTCTTCTTCAGCTTATTCTTCTGTCATTTCTGCCTTTCGGTTATGCTTCTGTGATTTCTAACTTTTTGGCTTAGTCTTCCCTTATTTCTGCTTTTTCGTCTTATTCTTCTGTTTCTCCTTCCTGTTCTTCTTGTTCTTCTAGTTCTTCGTGTTCTTCTTGTAGTTCTCCATCTCCTTCATTTCCTTCTTCTTCTTCCTCTGTTTCTTCTGCGTTTTCTGCGGTTTCAATTACGTCTTCGTTTTCTGCTTCTTCTGTTTCTTCTTCAGCTTATTCTTCTGTCATTTCTGCCTTTTCGGCTTATGCTTCTCTTATTTCTACCTTTTAACTTATTCTTCTGTTATTTCTAATGAGACAGCTTAGTCTTCTCTTATTTCTGCATTTTCGTCTTATTCTTCTGTTTCTTCTTCTTGTTCTTCTTGTTTTTCTAGTTCCTCGTGTTCTTCTTGTAGTTGTACATCCCCTTCATCTCCTTCTTCATCTTCCTCTGTTTCTTCTGCATATTCTGCTTTTTCAATTACTTTCGTTATCTGCTTCTTCTGTTTTTCCTTCAGCTTATTCTTGTCATTATTGCCTTTTCCGCTTATGTTTCTGTTATTTCTAACTCTTTGTCTTATTCTTCAGTTATTTCTAATTTTCAGCTTATTCTCATGTTATTTCTGCTTTTGCGTCTTCTTCTTCTTTTTCTCCTGCTTATTCTTCTTTTTCTTCTTGTTCTTCTTTTTATTCTTCTAGTTCTACATCTCCTTCTTCTTCTTCTTCCTCTTCCACTCTTTCTTCTGCATTTTCTGCTTTTTCAATTACTTCTTCGTTTTCTGCTGCTTCTGTTTCTTCTTCTGATTATTCTTCTGTCATTTCTGCCTTTTCGGCTTATGCTTCTCTTATTTCTAACTTTTTGGCTTATTCTTCTTTTATTTCTACTTTTTCGCTGATTCTTCTGTTTTATCTGATTTTTCGTCTTATTCGTCTGTATACTTCTTGTTCTTCTAGTTCTTCTTGTTCTTCTTGTAGTTCTACAGCTCCTTCTTCTTCCTCTTCATCTTCCTCTGTTTCTTCTGCATTTTCCTCTTTTTCAATTACATCTTCGTTTTTTGCTTCTGTTTCTTCTTCAGCGGATTCTTCTGTCATATCTGCCTTTTTGGCTTATTCTTCTGCTTTTTCTACATTTTCAGCTTATTCTTCTGTTATTTCTGCTTTTTGGTTTTATTCTTCTGTTTCTCCTCCTTGTTCTCCTAGTTCTTCAATTCTTCATGTAGTTCTACATCACCTTCTTCTTCTTCTTCATCTTCCTGTGTTTCTCTGCATTTTGTGCTTTTTGCATTACTCCTTTGTTTTCTGCATCTTCTGTTTCTTCTTCAGCTGATTCTTCTGTTATTTCTACCTATGTGGCTTATTCTTCTGTTATTTCTGATTTTTCAGCTTACTCTTCTTTTATTTCTGCCTTTTCGTCTTATTCTTCTGTTTTTCCTTCTTGTTTTTCTTGTTCTTATTCTTCTTTTTGGACTACATCTGCTTCTTCTTCTTCTCCTCTTTTTTGTTTCTTCTCCATGTTCTGCGTTTTCAATTACTTCTTGGTTTTCTGCTTCTTCTGTTTCTTCTTCAGCTTAGTCTTCTCTCATTTCTGCCTTTTCTTCTTATGCTTATGTTATTTCTACCTTTTTGTCTTATTCTTCTCTTATATCTGCTTTTTCCTCTTATTCTTCTGTGTCTCCTTCTTGTTCTTCTAGTTGTTCTTGTTCTCTTGTAGTTCTACATCTCCTTTTTCTTCTTCTTCATCTTCCTGTGTTTCTTCTGCATTTTCTGCTTTTACAATTACTTCTTCGTTTTTGGCTTCTTCTGTTTTTTTCTTCCGCTTATTCTTCTGTCATTTCTGCCTTTTCGTCTTAGGCTTCCGTTATTTCTACCTTTTTGACTAATTCTTCTCTTATTTCTGCTTTTTCGTCTTATTCTTCTGTTTCTCCTTCTTGTTCTTCTACTTCTTCTTGTTCTTCTTGTAGTTCTACATCTCCTTCTTCTACATCTTCATCGTCCACTCTTTCTTCTGCATTTTCTGCTTTTTCAATGACTTCTTCGTCTTCTGCTTCTTCTCTTTCTTCTTCAGCTTATTCCCCTGTCATTTCTGCCTTTTCGGCTTATTCTTCTGTTTTTTCTACCTTTTGGGCTTATTCTTTGGTTATTTCTGCTTATTCAGCTTATTCTTCTGTTGTTTCTGATTTTTCCTCTTATTCTTCTGTTTCTCCTTCTGGTTCTTGTAGATCTTCTAGTTCTTCTTGTTTTTCTTGTAGTTCTACATCTCCTTCTTCTTTATCTTCCTCTGTTTCTTCTGCGTTTTCTGCGGTTTCAATTACGTCTTCGTTTTCTGCTTCTTCTGTTTCTTCTTCAGCTTATTCCTCTGTCATTTCGGCCTTTTCGGCTGATTCTTCTGTTATTTCTACCTTTTTGGCTGATTCTTCTGCTATTTCTACTTTTTCAGCTTATTCTTCTGTTATATCTGATTTTTCGTATTATTCTTCTCTTACTACTTCTTGTTCTTCTAGTTCTTCTATATCTGCTTGTTCTTCTTGTAGTTCTACTTCTCCTTCCTCTCCTTTTTCATCGCCCTCTGTTTCTTCTGCATTTTCTGGTTTTTCAATTACTTCTTCGTTTTCTACTTCTGTTTCTTCTTCAGCTTATTCTTCTGTCATTTCTGCCTTTCGGTTATGCTTCTGTGATTTCTAACTTTTTGGCTTAGTCTTCCCTTATTTCTGCTTTTTCGTCTTATTCTTCTGTTTCTCCTTCCTGTTCTTCTTGTTCTTCTAGTTCTTCGTGTTCTTCTTGTAGTTCTCCATCTCCTTCATTTCCTTCTTCTTCTTCCTCTGTTTCTTCTGCGTTTTCTGCGGTTTCAATTACGTCTTCGTTTTCTGCTTCTTCTGTTTCTTCTTCAGCTTATTCTTCTGTCATTTCTGCCTTTTCGGCTTATGCTTCTCTTATTTCTACCTTTTAACTTATTCTTCTGTTATTTCTAATGAGACAGCTTAGTCTTCTCTTATTTCTGCATTTTCGTCTTATTCTTCTGTTTCTTCTTCTTGTTCTTCTTGTTTTTCTAGTTCCTCGTGTTCTTCTTGTAGTTGTACATCCCCTTCATCTCCTTCTTCATCTTCCTCTGTTTCTTCTGCATATTCTGCTTTTTCAATTACTTTCGTTTTCTGCTTCTTCTGTTTTTCCTTCAGCTTATTCTTGTCATTATTGCCTTTTCCGCTTATGTTTCTGTTATTTTTTACTCTTTGTCTTATTCTTCAGTTATTTCTAATTTTCAGCTTATTCTCATGTTATTTCTGCTCTTTCGTCTTCTTCTTCTTTTTCTCCTGCTTATTCTTCTTTTTCTTCTTGTTCTTCTTTTTATTCTTCTAGTTCTACATCTCCTTCTTCTTCTTCTTCCTCTTCCACTCTTTCTTCTGCATTTTCTGCTTTTTCAATTACTTCTTCGTTTTCTGCTGCTTCTGTTTCTTCTTCTGATTATTCTTCTGTCATTTCTGCCTTTTCGGCTTATGCTTCTCTTATTTCTAACTTTTTGGCTTATTCTTCTTTTATTTCTACTTTTTCGCTGATTCTTCTGTTTTATCTGATTTTTCGTCTTATTCGTCTGTATACTTCTTGTTCTTCTAGTTCGTCTTGTTCTTCTTGTAGTTCTACAGCTCCTTCTTCTTCCTCTTCATCTTCCTCTGTTTCTTCTGCATTATCCTCTTTTTCAATTACATCTTCGTTTTTTGCTTCTGTTTCTTCTTCAGCGGATTCTTCTGTCATATCTGCCTTTTTGGCTTATTCTTCTGCTTTTTCTACATTTTCAGCTTATTCTTCTGTTATTTCTGCTTTTTGGTTTTATTCTTCTGTTTCTCCTCCTTGTTCTTCTAGTTCTTCAATTCTTCATGTAGTTCTACATCACCTTCTTCTTCTTCTTCTTCATCTTCCTGTGTTTCTCTGCATTTTGTGCTTTTTGCATTACTCCTTTGTTTTCTGCTTCTTCTGTTTCTTCTTCAGCTGATTCTTCTGTTATTTCTACCTATGTGGCTTATTCTTCTGTTATTTCTGATTTTTCAGCTTACTCTTCTTTTATTTCTGCCTTTTCGTCTTATTCTTCTGTTTTTCCTTCTTGTTTTTCTTGTTCTTATTCTTCTTTTTGGACTACATCTGCTTCTTCTTCTTCTTCTCCTCTTTTTTGTTTCTTCTCCATGTTCTGCGTTTTCAATTACTTCTTGGTTTTCTGCTTCTTCTGTTTCTTCTTCAGCTTAGTCTTCTCTCATTTCTGCCTTTTCTTCTTATGCTTCTGTTATTTCTACCTTTTTGTCTTATTCTTCTCTTATATCTGCTTTTTCCTCTTATTCTTCTGTTTCTCCTTCTTGTTCTTCTAGTTGTTCTTGTTCTCTTGTAGTTCTACATCTCCTTTTTCTTCTTCTTCATCTTCCTGTGTTTCTTCTGCATTTTCTGCTTTTACAATTACTTCTTCGTTTTTTGCTTCTTCTGTTTTTTCTTCCGCTTATTCTTCTCTCATTTCTGCCTTTTCGTCTTAGGCTTCCGTTATTTCTACCTTTTTGACTAATTCTTCTCTTATTTCTGCTTTTTCGTCTTATTCTTCTGTTTCTCCTTCTTGTTCTTCTACTTCTTCTTGTTCTTCTTGTAGTTCTACATCTCCTTCTTCTACATCTTCATCGTCCACTCTTTCTTCTGCATTTTCTGCTTTTTCAATGACTTCTTCGTCTTCTGCTTCTTCTCTTTCTTCTTCAGCTTATTCCCCTGTCATTTCGGCCTTTTCGGCTTATTCTTCTGTTTTTTCTACCTTTTGGGCTTATTCTTTGGTTATTTCTGCTTATTCAGCTTATTCTTCTGTTGTTTCTGATTTTTCCTCTTATTCTTCTGTTTCTCCTTCTGGTTCTTGTAGATCTTCTAGTTCTTCTTGTTTTTCTTGTAGTTCTACATCTCCTTCTTCTTTATCTTCCTCTGTTTCTTCTGCGTTTTCTGCGGTTTCAATTACGTCTTCGTTTTCTGCTTCTTCTGTTTCTTCTTCAGCTTATTCCTCTGTCATTTCGGCCTTTTCGGCTGATTCTTCTGTTATTTCTACCTTTTTGGCTTATTCTTCTGCTATTTCTACTTTTTCAGCTTATTCTTCTGTTATATCTGATTTTTCGTATTATTCTTCTCTTACTACTTCTTGTTCTTCTAGTTCTTCTATATCTGCTTGTTCTTCTTGTAGTTCTACTTCTCCTTCCTCTCCTTTTTCATCGCCCTCTGTTTCTTCTGCATTTTCTGGTTTTTCAATTACTTCTTCGTTTTCTACTTCTGTTTCTTCTTCAGCTTATTCTTCTGTCATTTCTGCCTTTCGGTTATGCTTCTGTGATTTCTAACTTTTTGGCTTAGTCTTCCCTTATTTCTGCTTTTTCGTCTTATTCTTCTGTTTCTCCTTCCTGTTCTTCTTGTTCTTCTAGTTCTTCGTGTTCTTCTTGTAGTTCTCCATCTCCTTCATTTCCTTCTTCTTCTTCCTCTGTTTCTTCTGCGTTTTCTGCGGTTTCAATTACGTCTTCGTTTTCTGCTTCTTCTGTTTCTTCTTCAGCTTATTCTTCTGTCATTTCTGCCTTTTCGGCTTATGCTTCTCTTATTTCTACCTTTTAACTTATTCTTCTGTTATTTCTAATGAGACAGCTTAGTCTTCTCTTATTTCTGCATTTTCGTCTTATTCTTCTGTTTCTTCTTCTTGTTCTTCTTGTTTTTCTAGTTCCTCGTGTTCTTCTTGTAGTTGTACATCCCCTTCATCTCCTTCTTCATCTTCCTCTGTTTCTTCTGCATATTCTGCTTTTTCAATTACTTTCGTTTTCTGCTTCTTCTGTTTTTCCTTCAGCTTATTCTTGTCATTATTGCCTTTTCCGCTTATGTTTCTGTTATTTTTTACTCTTTGTCTTATTCTTCAGTTATTTCTAATTTTCAGCTTATTCTCATGTTATTTCTGCTCTTTCGTCTTCTTCTTCTTTTTCTCCTGCTTATTCTTCTTTTTCTTCTTGTTCTTCTTTTTATTCTTCTAGTTCTACATCTCCTTCTTCTTCTTCTTCCTCTTCCACTCTTTCTTCTGCATTTTCTGCTTTTTCAATTACTTCTTCGTTTTCTGCTGCTTCTGTTTCTTCTTCTGATTATTCTTCTGTCATTTCTGCCTTTTCGGCTTATGCTTCTCTTATTTCTAACTTTTTGGCTTATTCTTCTTTTATTTCTACTTTTTCGCTGATTCTTCTGTTTTATCTGATTTTTCGTCTTATTCGTCTGTATACTTCTTGTTCTTCTAGTTCTTCTTGTTCTTCTTGTAGTTCTACAGCTCCTTCTTCTTCCTCTTCATCTTCCTCTGTTTCTTCTGCATTTTCCTCTTTTTCAATTACATCTTCGTTTTTTGCTTCTGTTTCTTCTTCAGCGGATTCTTCTGTCATATCTGCCTTTTTGGCTTATTCTTCTGCTTTTTCTACATTTTCAGCTTATTCTTCTGTTATTTCTGCTTTTTGGTTTTATTCTTCTGTTTCTCCTCCTTGTTCTTCTAGTTCTTCAATTCTTCATGTAGTTCTACATCACCTTCTTCTTCTTCTTCATCTTCCTGTGTTTCTCTGCATTTTGTGCTTTTTGCATTACTCCTTTGTTTTCTGCTTCTTCTGTTTCTTCTTCAGCTGATTCTTCTGTTATTTCTACCTATGTGGCTTATTCTTCTGTTATTTCTGATTTTTCAGCTTACTCTTCTTTTATTTCTGCCTTTTCGTCTTATTCTTCTGTTTTTCCTTCTTGTTTTTCTTGTTCTTATTCTTCTTTTTGGACTACATCTGCTTCTTCTTCTCCTCTTTTTTGTTTCTTCTCCATGTTCTGCGTTTTCAATTACTTCTTGGTTTTCTGCTTCTTCTGTTTCTTCTTCAGCTTAGTCTTCTCTCATTTCTGCCTTTTCTTCTTATGCTTCTGTTATTTCTACCTTTTTGTCTTATTCTTCTCTTATATCTGCTTTTTCCTCTTATTCTTCTGTGTCTCCTTCTTGTTCTTCTAGTTGTTCTTGTTCTCTTGTAGTTCTACATCTCCTTTTTCTTCTTCTTCATCTTCCTGTGTTTCTTCTGCATTTTCTGCTTTTACAATTACTTCTTCGTTTTTTGCGTCTTCTGTTTTTTCTTCCGCTTATTCTTCTGTCATTTCTGCCTTTTCGTCTTAGGCTTCCGTTATTTCTACCTTTTTGACTAATTCTTCCCTTATTTCTGCTTTTTCGTCTTATTCTTCTGTTTCTCCTTCTTGTTCTTCTACTTCTTCTTGTTCTTCTTGTAGTTCTACATCTCCTTCTTCTACATCTTCATCGTCCACTCTTTCTTCTGCATTTTCTGCTTTTTCAATGACTTCTTCGTCTTCTGCTTCTTCTCTTTCTTCTTCAGCTTATTCCCCTGTCATTTCGGCCTTTTCGGCTTATTCTTCTGTTTTTTCTACCTTTTGGGCTTATTCTTTGGTTATTTCTGCTTATTCAGCTTATTCTTCTGTTGTTTCTGATTTTTCCTCTTATTCTTCTGTTTCTCCTTCTGGTTCTTGTAGATCTTCTAGTTCTTCTTGTTTTTCTTGTAGTTCTACATCTCCTTCTTCTTTATCTTCCTCTGTTTCTTCTGCGTTTTCTGCGGTTTCAATTACGTCTTCGTTTTCTGCTTCTTCTGTTTCTTCTTCAGCTTATTCCTCTGTCATTTCGGCCTTTTCGGCTGATTCTTCTGTTATTTCTACCTTTTAGGCTTATTCTTCTGCTATTTCTACTTTTTCAGCTTATTCTTCTGTTATATCTGATTTTTCGTATTATTCTTCTCTTACTACTTCTTGTTCTTCTAGTTCTTCTATATCTGCTTGTTCTTCTTGTAGTTCTACTTCTCCTTCCTCTCCTTTTTCATCGCCCTCTGTTTCTTCTGCATTTTCTGGTTTTTCAATTACTTCTTCGTTTTCTACTTCTGTTTCTTCTTCAGCTTATTCTTCTGTCATTTCTGCCTTTCGGTTATGCTTCTGTGATTTCTAACTTTTTGGCTTAGTCTTCCCTTATTTCTGCTTTTTCGTCTTATTCTTCTGTTTCTCCTTCCTGTTCTTCTTGTTCTTCTAGTTCTTCGTGTTCTTCTTGTAGTTCTCCATCTCCTTCATTTCCTTCTTCTTCTTCCTCTGTTTCTTCTGCGTTTTCTGCGGTTTCAATTACGTCTTCGTTTTCTGCTTCTTCTGTTTCTTCTTCAGCTTATTCTTCTGTCATTTCTGCCTTTTCGGCTTATGCTTCTCTTATTTCTACCTTTTAACTTATTCTTCTGTTATTTCTAATGAGACAGCTTAGTCTTCTCTTATTTCTGCATTTTCGTCTTATTCTTCTGTTTCTTCTTCTTGTTCTTCTTGTTTTTCTAGTTCCTCGTGTTCTTCTTGTAGTTGTACATCCCCTTCATCTCCTTCTTCATCTTCCTCTGTTTCTTCTGCATATTCTGCTTTTTCAATTACTTTCGTTTTCTGCTTCTTCTGTTTTTCCTTCAGCTTATTCTTGTCATTATTGCCTTTTCCGCTTATGTTTCTGTTATTTTTTACTCTTTGTCTTATTCTTCAGTTATTTCTAATTTTCAGCTTATTCTCATGTTATTTCTGCTCTTTCGTCTTCTTCTTCTTTTTCTCCTGCTTATTCTTCTTTTTCTTCTTGTTCTTCTTTTTATTCTTCTAGTTCTACATCTCCTTCTTCTTCTTCTTCCTCTTCCACTCTTTCTTCTGCATTTTCTGCTTTTTCAATTACTTCTTCGTTTTCTGCTGCTTCTGTTTCTTCTTCTGATTATTCTTCTGTCATTTCTGCCTTTTCGGCTTATGCTTCTCTTATTTCTAACTTTTTGGCTTATTCTTCTTTTATTTCTACTTTTTCGCTGATTCTTCTGTTTTATCTGATTTTTCGTCTTATTCGTCTGTATACTTCTTGTTCTTCTAGTTCGTCTTGTTCTTCTTGTAGTTCTACAGCTCCTTCTTCTTCCTCTTCATCTTCCTCTGTTTCTTCTGCATTTTCCTCTTTTTCAATTACATCTTCGTTTTTTGCTTCTGTTTCTTCTTCAGCGGATTCTTCTGTCATATCTGCCTTTTTGGCTTATTCTTCTGCTTTTTCTACATTTTCAGCTTATTCTTCTGTTATTTCTGCTTTTTGGTTTTATTCTTCTGTTTCTCCTCCTTGTTCTTCTAGTTCTTCAATTCTTCATGTAGTTCTACATCACCTTCTTCTTCTTCTTCTTCATCTTCCTGTGTTTCTCTGCATTTTGTGCTTTTTGCATTACTCCTTTGTTTTCTGCTTCTTCTGTTTCTTCTTCAGCTGATTCTTCTGTTATTTCTACATATGTGGCTTATTCTTCTGTTATTTCTGATTTTTCAGCTTACTCTTCTTTTATTTCTGCCTTTTCGTCTTATTCTTCTGTTTTTCCTTCTTGTTTTTCTTGTTCTTATTCTTCTTTTTGGACTACATCTGCTTCTTCTTCTTCTTCTCCTCTTTTTTGTTTCTTCTCCATGTTCTGCGTTTTCAATTACTTCTTGGTTTTCTGCTTCTTCTGTTTCTTCTTCAGCTTAGTCTTCTCTCATTTCTGCCTTTTCTTCTTATGCTTCTGTTATTTCTACCTTTTTGTCTTATTCTTCTCTTATATCTGCTTTTTCCTCTTATTCTTCTGTGTCTCCTTCTTGTTCTTCTAGTTGTTCTTGTTCTCTTGTAGTTCTACATCTCCTTTTTCTTCTTCTTCATCTTCCTGTGTTTCTTCTGCATTTTCTGCTTTTACAATTACTTCTTCGTTTTTTGCGTCTTCTGTTTTTTCTTCCGCTTATTCTTCTGTCATTTCTGCCTTTTCGTCTTAGGCTTCCGTTATTTCTACCTTTTTGACTAATTCTTCTCTTATTTCTGCTTTTTCGTCTTATTCTTCTGTTTCTCCTTCTTGTTCTTCTACTTCTTCTTGTTCTTCTTGTAGTTCTACATCTCCTTCTTCTACATCTTCATCGTCCACTCTTTCTTCTGCATTTTCTGCTTTTTCAATGACTTCTTCGTCTTCTGCTTCTTCTCTTTCTTCTTCAGCTTATTCCCCTGTCATTTCGGCCTTTTCGGCTTATTCTTCTGTTTTTTCTACCTTTTGGGCTTATTCTTTGGTTATTTCTGCTTATTCAGCTTATTCTTCTGTTGTTTCTGATTTTTCCTCTTATTCTTCTGTTTCTCCTTCTGGTTCTTGTAGATCTTCTAGTTCTTCTTGTTTTTCTTGTAGTTCTACATCTCCTTCTTCTTTATCTTCCTCTGTTTCTTCTGCGTTTTCTGCGGTTTCAATTACGTCTTCGTTTTCTGCTTCTTCTGTTTCTTCTTCAGCTTATTCCTCTGTCATTTCGGCCTTTTCGGCTGATTCTTCTGTTATTTCTACCTTTTAGGCTTATTCTTCTGCTATTTCTACTTTTTCAGCTTATTCTTCTGTTATATCTGATTTTTCGTATTATTCTTCTCTTACTACTTCTTGTTCTTCTAGTTCTTCTATATCTGCTTGTTCTTCTTGTAGTTCTACTTCTCCTTCCTCTCCTTTTTCATCGCCCTCTGTTTCTTCTGCATTTTCTGGTTTTTCAATTACTTCTTCGTTTTCTACTTCTGTTTCTTCTTCAGCTTATTCTTCTGTCATTTCTGCCTTTCGGTTATGCTTCTGTGATTTCTAACTTTTTGGCTTAGTCTTCCCTTATTTCTGCTTTTTCGTCTTATTCTTCTGTTTCTCCTTCCTGTTCTTCTTGTTCTTCTAGTTCTTCGTGTTCTTCTTGTAGTTCTCCATCTCCTTCATTTCCTTCTTCTTCTTCCTCTGTTTCTTCTGCGTTTTCTGCGGTTTCAATTACGTCTTCGTTTTCTGCTTCTTCTGTTTCTTCTTCAGCTTATTCTTCTGTCATTTCTGCCTTTTCGGCTTATGCTTCTCTTATTTCTACCTTTTAACTTATTCTTCTGTTATTTCTAATGAGACAGCTTAGTCTTCTCTTATTTCTGCATTTTCGTCTTATTCTTCTGTTTCTTCTTCTTGTTCTTCTTGTTTTTCTAGTTCCTCGTGTTCTTCTTGTAGTTGTACATCCCCTTCATCTCCTTCTTCATCTTCCTCTGTTTCTTCTGCATATTCTGCTTTTTCAATTACTTTCGTTTTCTGCTTCTTCTGTTTTTCCTTCAGCTTATTCTTGTCATTATTGCCTTTTCCGCTTATGTTTCTGTTATTTTTTACTCTTTGTCTTATTCTTCAGTTATTTCTAATTTGCAGCTTATTCTCATGTTATTTCTGCTCTTTCGTCTTCTTCTTCTTTTTCTCCTGCTTATTCTTCTTTTTCTTCTTGTTCTTCTTTTTATTCTTCTAGTTCTACATCTCCTTCTTCTTCTTCTTCCTCTTCCACTCTTTCTTCTGCATTTTCTGCTTTTTCAATTACTTCTTCGTTTTCTGCTGCTTCTGTTTCTTCTTCTGATTATTCTTCTGTCATTTCTGCCTTTTCGGCTTATGCTTCTCTTATTTCTAACTTTTTGGCTTATTCTTCTTTTATTTCTACTTTTTCGCTGATTCTTCTGTTTTATCTGATTTTTCGTCTTATTCGTCTGTATACTTCTTGTTCTTCTAGTTCTTCTTGTTCTTCTTGTAGTTCTACAGCTCCTTCTTCTTCCTCTTCATCTTCCTCTGTTTCTTCTGCATTTTCCTCTTTTTCAATTACATCTTCGTTTTTTGCTTCTGTTTCTTCTTCAGCGGATTCTTCTGTCATATCTGCCTTTTTGGCTTATTCTTCTGCTTTTTCTACATTTTCAGCTTATTCTTCTGTTATTTCTGCTTTTTGGTTTTATTCTTCTGTTTCTCCTCCTTGTTCTTCTAGTTCTTCAATTCTTCATGTAGTTCTACATCACCTTCTTCTTCTTCTTCATCTTCCTGTGTTTCTCTGCATTTTGTGCTTTTTGCATTACTCCTTTGTTTTCTGCTTCTTCTGTTTCTTCTTCAGCTGATTCTTCTGTTATTTCTACCTATGTGGCTTATTCTTCTGTTATTTCTGATTTTTCAGCTTACTCTTCTTTTATTTCTGCCTTTTCGTCTTATTCTTCTGTTTTTCCTTCTTGTTTTTCTTGTTCTTATTCTTCTTTTTGGACTACATCTGCTTCTTCTTCTCCTCTTTTTTGTTTCTTCTCCATGTTCTGCGTTTTCAATTACTTCTTGGTTTTCTGCTTCTTCTGTTTCTTCTTCAGCTTAGTCTTCTCTCATTTCTGCCTTTTCTTCTTATGCTTCTGTTATTTCTACCTTTTTGTCTTATTCTTCTCTTATATCTGCTTTTTCCTCTTATTCTTCTGTGTCTCCTTCTTGTTCTTCTAGTTGTTCTTGTTCTCTTGTAGTTCTACATCTCCTTTTTCTTCTTCTTCATCTTCCTGTGTTTCTTCTGCATTTTCTGCTTTTACAATTACTTCTTCGTTTTTTGCGTCTTCTGTTTTTTCTTCCGCTTATTCTTCTGTCATTTCTGCCTTTTCGTCTTAGGCTTCCGTTATTTCTACCTTTTTGACTAATTCTTCCCTTATTTCTGCTTTTTCGTCTTATTCTTCTGTTTCTCCTTCTTGTTCTTCTACTTCTTCTTGTTCTTCTTGTAGTTCTACATCTCCTTCTTCTACATCTTCATCGTCCACTCTTTCTTCTGCATTTTCTGCTTTTTCAATGACTTCTTCGTCTTCTGCTTCTTCTCTTTCTTCTTCAGCTTATTCCCCTGTCATTTCGGCCTTTTCGGCTTATTCTTCTGTTTTTTCTACCTTTTGGGCTTATTCTTTGGTTATTTCTGCTTATTCAGCTTATTCTTCTGTTGTTTCTGATTTTTCCTCTTATTCTTCTGTTTCTCCTTCTGGTTCTTGTAGATCTTCTAGTTCTTCTTGTTTTTCTTGTAGTTCTACATCTCCTTCTTCTTTATCTTCCTCTGTTTCTTCTGCGTTTTCTGCGGTTTCAATTACGTCTTCGTTTTCTGCTTCTTCTGTTTCTTCTTCAGCTTATTCCTCTGTCATTTCGGCCTTTTCGGCTGATTCTTCTGTTATTTCTACCTTTTAGGCTTATTCTTCTGCTATTTCTACTTTTTCAGCTTATTCTTCTGTTATATCTGATTTTTCGTATTATTCTTCTCTTACTACTTCTTGTTCTTCTAGTTCTTCTATATCTGCTTGTTCTTCTTGTAGTTCTACTTCTCCTTCCTCTCCTTTTTCATCGCCCTCTGTTTCTTCTGCATTTTCTGGTTTTTCAATTACTTCTTCGTTTTCTACTTCTGTTTCTTCTTCAGCTTATTCTTCTGTCATTTCTGCCTTTCGGTTATGCTTCTGTGATTTCTAACTTTTTGGCTTAGTCTTCCCTTATTTCTGCTTTTTCGTCTTATTCTTCTGTTTCTCCTTCCTGTTCTTCTTGTTCTTCTAGTTCTTCGTGTTCTTCTTGTAGTTCTCCATCTCCTTCATTTCCTTCTTCTTCTTCCTCTGTTTCTTCTGCGTTTTCTGCGGTTTCAATTACGTCTTCGTTTTCTGCTTCTTCTGTTTCTTCTTCAGCTTATTCTTCTGTCATTTCTGCCTTTTCGGCTTATGCTTCTCTTATTTCTACCTTTTAACTTATTCTTCTGTTATTTCTAATGAGACAGCTTAGTCTTCTCTTATTTCTGCATTTTCGTCTTATTCTTCTGTTTCTTCTTCTTGTTCTTCTTGTTTTTCTAGTTCCTCGTGTTCTTCTTGTAGTTGTACATCCCCTTCATCTCCTTCTTCATCTTCCTCTGTTTCTTCTGCATATTCTGCTTTTTCAATTACTTTCGTTTTCTGCTTCTTCTGTTTTTCCTTCAGCTTATTCTTGTCATTATTGCCTTTTCCGCTTATGTTTCTGTTATTTTTTACTCTTTGTCTTATTCTTCAGTTATTTCTAATTTTCAGCTTATTCTCATGTTATTTCTGCTCTTTCGTCTTCTTCTTCTTTTTCTCCTGCTTATTCTTCTTTTTCTTCTTGTTCTTCTTTTTATTCTTCTAGTTCTACATCTCCTTCTTCTTCTTCTTCCTCTTCCACTCTTTCTTCTGCATTTTCTGCTTTTTCAATTACTTCTTCGTTTTCTGCTGCTTCTGTTTCTTCTTCTGATTATTCTTCTGTCATTTCTGCCTTTTCGGCTTATGCTTCTCTTATTTCTAACTTTTTGGCTTATTCTTCTTTTATTTCTACTTTTTCGCTGATTCTTCTGTTTTATCTGATTTTTCGTCTTATTCGTCTGTATACTTCTTGTTCTTCTAGTTCGTCTTGTTCTTCTTGTAGTTCTACAGCTCCTTCTTCTTCCTCTTCATCTTCCTCTGTTTCTTCTGCATTTTCCTCTTTTTCAATTACATCTTCGTTTTTTGCTTCTGTTTCTTCTTCAGCGGATTCTTCTGTCATATCTGCCTTTTTGGCTTATTCTTCTGCTTTTTCTACATTTTCAGCTTATTCTTCTGTTATTTCTGCTTTTTGGTTTTATTCTTCTGTTTCTCCTCCTTGTTCTTCTAGTTCTTCAATTCTTCATGTAGTTCTACATCACCTTCTTCTTCTTCTTCTTCATCTTCCTGTGTTTCTCTGCATTTTGTGCTTTTTGCATTACTCCTTTGTTTTCTGCTTCTTCTGTTTCTTCTTCAGCTGATTCTTCTGTTATTTCTACCTATGTGGCTTATTCTTCTGTTATTTCTGATTTTTCAGCTTACTCTTCTTTTATTTCTGCCTTTTCGTCTTATTCTTCTGTTTTTCCTTCTTGTTTTTCTTGTTCTTATTCTTCTTTTTGGACTACATCTGCTTCTTCTTCTCCTCTTTTTTGTTTCTTCTCCATGTTCTGCGTTTTCAATTACTTCTTGGTTTTCTGCTTCTTCTGTTTCTTCTTCAGCTTAGTCTTCTCTCATTTCTGCCTTTTCTTCTTATGCTTCTGTTATTTCTACCTTTTTGTCTTATTCTTCTCTTATATCTGCTTTTTCCTCTTATTCTTCTGTGTCTCCTTCTTGTTCTTCTAGTTGTTCTTGTTCTCTTGTAGTTCTACATATCCTTTTTCTTCTTCTTCATCTTCCTGTGTTTCTTCTGCATTTTCTGCTTTTACAATTACTTCTTCGTTTTTTGCGTCTTCTGTTTTTTCTTCCGCTTATTCTTCTGTCATTTCTGCCTTTTCGTCTTAGGCTTCCGTTATTTCTACCTTTTTGACTAATTCTTCCCTTATTTCTGCTTTTTCGTCTTATTCTTCTGTTTCTCCTTCTTGTTCTTCTACTTCTTCTTGTTCTTCTTGTAGTTCTACATCTCCTTCTTCTACATCTTCATCGTCCACTCTTTCTTCTGCATTTTCTGCTTTTTCAATGACTTCTTCGTCTTCTGCTTCTTCTCTTTCTTCTTCAGCTTATTCCCCTGTCATTTCGGCCTTTTCGGCTTATTCTTCTGTTTTTTCTACCTTTTGGGCTTATTCTTTGGTTATTTCTGCTTATTCAGCTTATTCTTCTGTTGTTTCTGATTTTTCCTCTTATTCTTCTGTTTCTCCTTCTGGTTCTTGTAGATCTTCTAGTTCTTCTTGTTTTTCTTGTAGTTCTACATCTCCTTCTTCTTTATCTTCCTCTGTTTCTTCTGCGTTTTCTGCGGTTTCAATTACGTCTTCGTTTTCTGCTTCTTCTGTTTCTTCTTCAGCTTATTCCTCTGTCATTTCGGCCTTTTCGGCTGATTCTTCTGTTATTTCTACCTTTTAGGCTTATTCTTCTGCTATTTCTACTTTTTCAGCTTATTCTTCTGTTATATCTGATTTTTCGTATTATTCTTCTCTTACTACTTCTTGTTCTTCTAGTTCTTCTATATCTGCTTGTTCTTCTTGTAGTTCTACTTCTCCTTCCTCTCCTTTTTCATCGCCCTCTGTTTCTTCTGCATTTTCTGGTTTTTCAATTACTTCTTCGTTTTCTACTTCTGTTTCTTCTTCAGCTTATTCTTCTGTCATTTCTGCCTTTCGGTTATGCTTCTGTGATTTCTAACTTTTTGGCTTAGTCTTCCCTTATTTCTGCTTTTTCGTCTTATTCTTCTGTTTCTCCTTCCTGTTCTTCTTGTTCTTCTAGTTCTTCGTGTTCTTCTTGTAGTTCTCCATCTCCTTCATTTCCTTCTTCTTCTTCCTCTGTTTCTTCTGCGTTTTCTGCGGTTTCAATTACGTCTTCGTTTTCTGCTTCTTCTGTTTCTTCTTCAGCTTATTCTTCTGTCATTTCTGCCTTTTCGGCTTATGCTTCTCTTATTTCTACCTTTTAACTTATTCTTCTGTTATTTCTAATGAGACAGCTTAGTCTTCTCTTATTTCTGCATTTTCGTCTTATTCTTCTGTTTCTTCTTCTTGTTCTTCTTGTTTTTCTAGTTCCTCGTGTTCTTCTTGTAGTTGTACATCCCCTTCATCTCCTTCTTCATCTTCCTCTGTTTCTTCTGCATATTCTGCTTTTTCAATTACTTTCGTTTTCTGCTTCTTCTGTTTTTCCTTCAGCTTATTCTTGTCATTATTGCCTTTTCCGCTTATGTTTCTGTTATTTTTTACTCTTTGTCTTATTCTTCAGTTATTTCTAATTTTCAGCTTATTCTCATGTTATTTCTGCTCTTTCGTCTTCTTCTTCTTTTTCTCCTGCTTATTCTTCTTTTTCTTCTTGTTCTTCTTTTTATTCTTCTAGTTCTACATCTCCTTCTTCTTCTTCTTCCTCTTCCACTCTTTCTTCTGCATTTTCTGCTTTTTCAATTACTTCTTCGTTTTCTGCTGCTTCTGTTTCTTCTTCTGATTATTCTTCTGTCATTTCTGCCTTTTCGGCTTATGCTTCTCTTATTTCTAACTTTTTGGCTTATTCTTCTTTTATTTCTACTTTTTCGCTGATTCTTCTGTTTTATCTGATTTTTCGTCTTATTCGTCTGTATACTTCTTGTTCTTCTAGTTCGTCTTGTTCTTCTTGTAGTTCTACAGCTCCTTCTTCTTCCTCTTCATCTTCCTCTGTTTCTTCTGCATTTTCCTCTTTTTCAATTACATCTTCGTTTTTTGCTTCTGTTTCTTCTTCAGCGGATTCTTCTGTCATATCTGCCTTTTTGGCTTATTCTTCTGCTTTTTCTACATTTTCAGCTTATTCTTCTGTTATTTCTGCTTTTTGGTTTTATTCTTCTGTTTCTCCTCCTTGTTCTTCTAGTTCTTCAATTCTTCATGTAGTTCTACATCACCTTCTTCTTCTTCTTCTTCATCTTCCTGTGTTTCTCTGCATTTTGTGCTTTTTGCATTACTCCTTTGTTTTCTGCTTCTTCTGTTTCTTCTTCAGCTGATTCTTCTGTTATTTCTACCTATGTGGCTTATTCTTCTGTTATTTCTGATTTTTCAGCTTACTCTTCTTTTATTTCTGCCTTTTCGTCTTATTCTTCTGTTTTTCCTTCTTGTTTTTCTTGTTCTTATTCTTCTTTTTGGACTACATCTGCTTCTTCTTCTTCTTCTCCTCTTTTTTGTTTCTTCTCCATGTTCTGCGTTTTCAATTACTTCTTGGTTTTCTGCTTCTTCTGTTTCTTCTTCAGCTTAGTCTTCTCTCATTTCTGCCTTTTCTTCTTATGCTTCTGTTATTTCTACCTTTTTGTCTTATTCTTCTCTTATATCTGCTTTTTCCTCTTATTCTTCTGTGTCTCCTTCTTGTTCTTCTAGTTGTTCTTGTTCTCTTGTAGTTCTACATCTCCTTTTTCTTCTTCTTCATCTTCCTGTGTTTCTTCTGCATTTTCTGCTTTTACAATTACTTCTTCGTTTTTTGCGTCTTCTGTTTTTTCTTCCGCTTATTCTTCTGTCATTTCTGCCTTTTCGTCTTAGGCTTCCGTTATTTCTACCTTTTTGACTAATTCTTCTCTTATTTCTGCTTTTTCGTCTTATTCTTCTGTTTCTCCTTCTTGTTCTTCTACTTCTTCTTGTTCTTCTTGTAGTTCTACATCTCCTTCTTCTACATCTTCATCGTCCACTCTTTCTTCTGCATTTTCTGCTTTTTCAATGACTTCTTCGTCTTCTGCTTCTTCTCTTTCTTCTTCAGCTTATTCCCCTGTCATTTCGGCCTTTTCGGCTTATTCTTCTGTTTTTTCTACCTTTTGGGCTTATTCTTTGGTTATTTCTGCTTATTCAGCTTATTCTTCTGTTGTTTCTGATTTTTCCTCTTATTCTTCTGTTTCTCCTTCTGGTTCTTGTAGATCTTCTAGTTCTTCTTGTTTTTCTTGTAGTTCTACATCTCCTTCTTCTTTATCTTCCTCTGTTTCTTCTGCGTTTTCTGCGGTTTCAATTACGTCTTCGTTTTCTGCTTCTTCTGTTTCTTCTTCAGCTTATTCCTCTGTCATTTCGGCCTTTTCGGCTGATTCTTCTGTTATTTCTACCTTTTAGGCTTATTCTTCTGCTATTTCTACTTTTTCAGCTTATTCTTCTGTTATATCTGATTTTTCGTATTATTCTTCTCTTACTACTTCTTGTTCTTCTAGTTCTTCTATATCTGCTTGTTCTTCTTGTAGTTCTACTTCTCCTTCCTCTCCTTTTTCATCGCCCTCTGTTTCTTCTGCATTTTCTGGTTTTTCAATTACTTCTTCGTTTTCTACTTCTGTTTCTTCTTCAGCTTATTCTTCTGTCATTTCTGCCTTTCGGTTATGCTTCTGTGATTTCTAACTTTTTGGCTTAGTCTTCCCTTATTTCTGCTTTTTCGTCTTATTCTTCTGTTTCTCCTTCCTGTTCTTCTTGTTCTTCTAGTTCTTCGTGTTCTTCTTGTAGTTCTCCATCTCCTTCATTTCCTTCTTCTTCTTCCTCTGTTTCTTCTGCGTTTTCTGCGGTTTCAATTACGTCTTCGTTTTCTGCTTCTTCTGTTTCTTCTTCAGCTTATTCTTCTGTCATTTCTGCCTTTTCGGCTTATGCTTCTCTTATTTCTACCTTTTAACTTATTCTTCTGTTATTTCTAATGAGACAGCTTAGTCTTCTCTTATTTCTGCATTTTCGTCTTATTCTTCTGTTTCTTCTTCTTGTTCTTCTTGTTTTTCTAGTTCCTCGTGTTCTTCTTGTAGTTGTACATCCCCTTCATCTCCTTCTTCATCTTCCTCTGTTTCTTCTGCATATTCTGCTTTTTCAATTACTTTCGTTTTCTGCTTCTTCTGTTTTTCCTTCAGCTTATTCTTGTCATTATTGCCTTTTCCGCTTATGTTTCTGTTATTTTTTACTCTTTGTCTTATTCTTCAGTTATTTCTAATTTGCAGCTTATTCTCATGTTATTTCTGCTCTTTCGTCTTCTTCTTCTTTTTCTCCTGCTTATTCTTCTTTTTCTTCTTGTTCTTCTTTTTATTCTTCTAGTTCTACATCTCCTTCTTCTTCTTCTTCCTCTTCCACTCTTTCTTCTGCATTTTCTGCTTTTTCAATTACTTCTTCGTTTTCTGCTGCTTCTGTTTCTTCTTCTGATTATTCTTCTGTCATTTCTGCCTTTTCGGCTTATGCTTCTCTTATTTCTAACTTTTTGGCTTATTCTTCTTTTATTTCTACTTTTTCGCTGATTCTTCTGTTTTATCTGATTTTTCGTCTTATTCGTCTGTATACTTCTTGTTCTTCTAGTTCTTCTTGTTCTTCTTGTAGTTCTACAGCTCCTTCTTCTTCCTCTTCATCTTCCTCTGTTTCTTCTGCATTTTCCTCTTTTTCAATTACATCTTCGTTTTTTGCTTCTGTTTCTTCTTCAGCGGATTCTTCTGTCATATCTGCCTTTTTGGCTTATTCTTCTGCTTTTTCTACATTTTCAGCTTATTCTTCTGTTATTTCTGATTTTTGGTTTTATTCTTCTGTTTCTCCTCCTTGTTCTTCTAGTTCTTCAATTCTTCATGTAGTTCTACATCACCTTCTTCTTCTTCTTCATCTTCCTGTGTTTCTCTGCATTTTGTGCTTTTTGCATTACTCCTTTGTTTTCTGCTTCTTCTGTTTCTTCTTCAGCTGATTCTTCTGTTATTTCTACCTATGTGGCTTATTCTTCTGTTATTTCTGATTTTTCAGCTTACTCTTCTTTTATTTCTGCCTTTTCGTCTTATTCTTCTGTTTTTCCTTCTTGTTTTTCTTGTTCTTATTCTTCTTTTTGGACTACATCTGCTTCTTCTTCTTCTCCTCTTTTTTGTTTCTTCTCCATGTTCTGCGTTTTCAATTACTTCTTGGTTTTCTGCTTCTTCTGTTTCTTCTTCAGCTTAGTCTTCTCTCATTTCTGCCTTTTCTTCTTATGCTTCTGTTATTTCTACCTTTTTGTCTTATTCTTCTCTTATATCTGCTTTTTCCACTTATTCTTCTGTGTCTCCTTCTTGTTCTTCTAGTTGTTCTTGTTCTCTTGTAGTTCTACATCTCCTTTTTCTTCTTCTTCATCTTCCTGTGTTTCTTCTGCATTTTCTGCTTTTACAATTACTTCTTCGTTTTTTGCGTCTTCTGTTTTTTCTTCCGCTTATTCTTCTGTCATTTCTGCCTTTTCGTCTTAGGCTTCCGTTATTTCTACCTTTTTGACTAATTCTTCTCTTATTTCTGCTTTTTCGTCTTATTCTTCTGTTTCTCCTTCTTGTTCTTCTACTTCTTCTTGTTCTTCTTGTAGTTCTACATCTCCTTCTTCTACATCTTCATCGTCCACTCTTTCTTCTGCATTTTCTGCTTTTTCAATGACTTCTTCGTCTTCTGCTTCTTCTCTTTCTTCTTCAGCTTATTCCCCTGTCATTTCTGCCTTTTCGGCTTATTCTTCTGTTTTTTCTACCTTTTGGGCTTATTCTTTGGTTATTTCTGCTTATTCAGCTTATTCTTCTGTTGTTTCTGATTTTTCCTCTTATTCTTCTGTTTCTCCTTCTGGTTCTTGTAGATCTTCTAGTTCTTCTAGTTTTTCTTGTAGTTCTACATCTCATTCTTCTTTATCTTCCTCTGTTTCTTCTGCGTTTTCTGCGGTTTCAATTACGTCTTCGTTTTCTGCTTCTTCTGTTTCTTCTTCAGCTTATTCCTCTGTCATTTCGGCCTTTTCGGCTGATTCTTCTGTTATTTCTACCTTTTTGGCTGATTCTTCTGCTATTTCTACTTTTTCAGCTTATTCTTCTGTTATATCTGATTTTTCGTATTATTCTTCTCTTACTACTTCTTGTTCTTCTAGTTCTTCTATATCTGCTTGTTCTTCTTGTAGTTCTACTTCTCCTTCCTCTCCTTTTTCATCGCCCTCTGTTTCTTCTGCATTTTCTGGTTTTTCAATTACTTCTTCGTTTTCTACTTCTGTTTCTTCTTCAGCTTATTCTTCTGTCATTTCTGCCTTTCGGTTATGCTTCTGTGATTTCTAACTTTTTGGCTTAGTCTTCCCTTATTTCTGCTTTTTCGTCTTATTCTTCTGTTTCTCCTTCCTGTTCTTCTTGTTCTTCTAGTTCTTCGTGTTCTTCTTGTAGTTCTCCATCTCCTTCATTTCCTTCTTCTTCTTCCTCTGTTTCTTCTGCGTTTTCTGCGGTTTCAATTACGTCTTCGTTTTCTGCTTCTTCTGTTTCTTCTTCAGCTTATTCTTCTGTCATTTCTGCCTTTTCGGCTTATGCTTCTCTTATTTCTACCTTTTAACTTATTCTTCTGTTATTTCTAATGAGACAGCTTAGTCTTCTCTTATTTCTGCATTTTCGTCTTATTCTTCTGTTTCTTCTTCTTGTTCTTCTTGTTTTTCTAGTTCCTCGTGTTCTTCTTGTAGTTGTACATCCCCTTCATCTCCTTCTTCATCTTCCTCTGTTTCTTCTGCATATTCTGCTTTTTCAATTACTTTCGTTTTCTGCTTCTTCTGTTTTTCCTTCAGCTTATTCTTGTCATTATTGCCTTTTCCGCTTATGTTTCTGTTATTTTTTACTCTTTGTCTTATTCTTCAGTTATTTCTAATTTGCAGCTTATTCTCATGTTATTTCTGCTCTTTCGTCTTCTTCTTCTTTTTCTCCTGCTTATTCTTCTTTTTCTTCTTGTTCTTCTTTTTATTCTTCTAGTTCTACATCTCCTTCTTCTTCTTCTTCCTCTTCCACTCTTTCTTCTGCATTTTCTGCTTTTTCAATTACTTCTTCGTTTTCTGCTGCTTCTGTTTCTTCTTCTGATTATTCTTCTGTCATTTCTGCCTTTTCGGCTTATGCTTCTCTTATTTCTAACTTTTTGGCTTATTCTTCTTTTATTTCTACTTTTTCGCTGATTCTTCTGTTTTATCTGATTTTTCGTCTTATTCGTCTGTATACTTCTTGTTCTTCTAGTTCTTCTTGTTCTTCTTGTAGTTCTACAGCTCCTTCTTCTTCCTCTTCATCTTCCTCTGTTTCTTCTGCATTTTCCTCTTTTTCAATTACATCTTCGTTTTTTGCTTCTGTTTCTTCTTCAGCGGATTCTTCTGTCATATCTGCCTTTTTGGCTTATTCTTCTGCTTTTTCTACATTTTCAGCTTATTCTTCTGTTATTTCTGCTTTTTGGTTTTATTCTTCTGTTTCTCCTCCTTGTTCTTCTAGTTCTTCAATTCTTCATGTAGTTCTACATCACCTTCTTCTTCTTCTTCATCTTCCTGTGTTTCTCTGCATTTTGTGCTTTTTGCATTACTCCTTTGTTTTCTGCTTCTTCTGTTTCTTCTTCAGCTGATTCTTCTGTTATTTCTACCTATGTGGCTTATTCTTCTGTTATTTCTGATTTTTCAGCTTACTCTTCTTTTATTTCTGCCTTTTCGTCTTATTCTTCTGTTTTTCCTTCTTGTTTTTCTTGTTCTTATTCTTCTTTTTGGACTACATCTGCTTCTTCTTCTTCTCCTCTTTTTTGTTTCTTCTCCATGTTCTGCGTTTTCAATTACTTCTTGGTTTTCTGCTTCTTCTGTTTCTTCTTCAGCTTAGTCTTCTCTCATTTCTGCCTTTTCTTCTTATGCTTCTGTTATTTCTACCTTTTTGTCTTATTCTTCTCTTATATCTGCTTTTTCCTCTTATTCTTCTGTGTCTCCTTCTTGTTCTTCTAGTTGTTCTTGTTCTCTTGTAGTTCTACATCTCCTTTTTCTTCTTCTTCATCTTCCTGTGTTTCTTCTGCATTTTCTGCTTTTACAATTACTTCTTCGTTTTTTGCGTCTTCTGTTTTTTCTTCCGCTTATTCTTCTGTCATTTCTGCCTTTTCGTCTTAGGCTTCCGTTATTTCTACCTTTTTGACTAATTCTTCTCTTATTTCTGCTTTTTCGTCTTATTCTTCTGTTTCTCCTTCTTGTTCTTCTACTTCTTCTTGTTCTTCTTGTAGTTCTACATCTCCTTCTTCTACATCTTCATCGTCCACTCTTTCTTCTGCATTTTCTGCTTTTTCAATGACTTCTTCGTCTTCTGCTTCTTCTCTTTCTTCTTCAGCTTATTCCCCTGTCATTTCGGCCTTTTCGGCTTATTCTTCTGTTTTTTCTACCTTTTGGGCTTATTCTTTGGTTATTTCTGCTTATTCAGCTTATTCTTCTGTTGTTTCTGATTTTTCCTCTTATTCTTCTGTTTCTCCTTCTGGTTCTTGTAGATCTTCTAGTTCTTCTTGTTTTTCTTGTAGTTCTACATCTCCTTCTTCTTTATCTTCCTCTGTTTCTTCTGCGTTTTCTGCGGTTTCAATTACGTCTTCGTTTTCTGCTTCTTCTGTGTCTTCTTCAGCTTATTCCTCTGTCATTTCGGCCTTTTCGGCTGATTCTTCTGTTATTTCTACCTTTTTGGCTGATTCTTCTGCTATTTCTACTTTTTCAGCTTATTCTTCTGTTATATCTGATTTTTCGTATTATTCTTCTCTTACTACTTCTTGTTCTTCTAGTTCTTCTATATCTGCTTGTTCTTCTTGTAGTTCTACTTCTCCTTCCTCTCCTTTTTCATCGCCCTCTGTTTCTTCTGCATTTTCTGGTTTTTCAATTACTTCTTCGTTTTCTACTTCTGTTTCTTCTTCAGCTTATTCTTCTGTCATTTCTGCCTTTCGGTTATGCTTCTGTGATTTCTAACTTTTTGGCTTAGTCTTCCCTTATTTCTGCTTTTTCGTCTTATTCTTCTGTTTCTCCTTCCTGTTCTTCTTGTTCTTCTAGTTCTTCGTGTTCTTCTTGTAGTTCTCCATCTCCTTCATTTCCTTCTTCTTCTTCCTCTGTTTCTTCTGCGTTTTCTGCGGTTTCAATTACGTCTTCGTTTTCTGCTTCTTCTGTTTCTTCTTCAGCTTATTCTTCTGTCATTTCTGCCTTTTCGGCTTATGCTTCTCTTATTTCTACCTTTTAACTTATTCTTCTGTTATTTCTAATGAGACAGCTTAGTCTTCTCTTATTTCTGCATTTTCGTCTTATTCTTCTGTTTCTTCTTCTTGTTCTTCTTGTTTTTCTAGTTCCTCGTGTTCTTCTTGTAGTTGTACATCCCCTTCATCTCCTTCTTCATCTTCCTCTGTTTCTTCTGCATATTCTGCTTTTTCAATTACTTTCGTTTTCTGCTTCTTCTGTTTTTCCTTCAGCTTATTCTTGTCATTATTGCCTTTTCCGCTTATGTTTCTGTTATTTCTAACTCTTTGTCTTATTCTTCAGTTATTTCTAATTCTCAGCTTATTCTCATGTTATTTCTGCTCTTTCGTCTTCTTCTTCTTTTTTTCCTGCTTATTCTTCTTTTTCTTCTTGTTCTTCTTTTTATTCTTCTAGTTCTACATCTCCTTCTTCTTCTTCTTCCTCTTCCACTCTTTCTTCTGCATTTTCTGCTTTTTCAATTACTTCTTCGTTTTCTGCTGCTTCTGTTTCTTCTTCAGATTATTCTTCTGTCATTTCTGCCTTTTCGGCTTATGCTTCTGTTATTTCTAACTTTTTGGCTTATTCTACTTTTATTTCTACTTTTTCGCTGATTCTTCTGTTTTATCTGATTTTTCGTCTTATTCGTCTATATACTTCTTGTTCTTCTTGTTCTTCTTGTAGTTCTACAGCTCCTTCTTCTTCCTCTTCATCTTCCTTGTTTCTTCTGCATTTTCCTCTTTTTCAATTACATCTTCGTTTTTTGCTTGTGTTTCTTCTTCAGCGGATTCTTCTGTCATATCTGCCTTTTTGGCTTATTCTTCTGCTTTTTCTACATTTTCAGCTTATTCTTCTGTTATTTCTGCTTTTTGGTTTTATTCTTCTGTTTCTCCTCCTTGTTCTTCTAGTTCTTCAATTCTTCATGTAGTTCTACATCACCTTCTTCTTCTTCTTCATCTTCCTGTGTTTCTCTGCATTTTGTGCTTTTTGCATTACTCCTTTGTTTTCTGCTTCTTCTGTTTCTTCTTCAGCTGATTCTTCTGTTATTTCTACCTATGTGGCTTATTCTTCTGTTATTTCTGATTTTTCAGCTTACTCTTCTTTTATTTCTGCCTTTTCGTCTTATTCTTCTGTTTCTCCTTCTTGTTTTTCTTGTTCTTATTCTTCTTTTTGGTCTACATCTGCTTCTTCTTCTTCTTCTCCTCTTTTTTGTTTCTTCTCCATGTTCTGCGTTTTCAATTACTTCTTGGTTTTCTGCTTCTTCTGTTTCTTCTTAAGCTTAGTCTTCTCTCATTTCTGCCTTTTCTTCTTATGCTTATGTTATTTCTACCTTTTTGTCTTATTCTTCTCTTATATCTGCTTTTTCCTCTTATTCTTCTGTGTCTCCTTCTTGTTCTTCTAGTTGTTCTTGTTCTCTTGTAGTTCTACATCTCCTTTTTCTTCTTCTTCATCTTCCTGTGTTTCTTCTGCATTTTCTGCTTTTACAATTACTTCTTCGTTTTTTGCTTCTTCTGTTTTTTCTTCCGCTTATTCTTCTGTCATTTCTGCCTTTTCGTCTTAGGCTTCCGTTATTTCTACCTTTTTGACTAATTCTTCTCTTATTTCTGCTTTTTCGTCTTATTCTTCTGTTTCTCCTTCTTGTTCTTCTACATCTTCTTGTTCTTCTTGTAGTTCTACATCTCCTTCTTCCACATCTTCATCGTCCACTCTTTCTTCTGCATTTTCTGCTTTTTCAATGACTTCTTCGTCTTCTGCTTCTTCTCTTTCTTCTTCAGCTTATTCCCCTGTCATTTCTGCCTTTTCGGCTTATTCTTCTGTTTTTTCTACCTTTTGGGCTTATTCTTTGGTTATTTCTGCTTATTCAGCTTATTCTTCTGTTGTTTCTGATTTTTCCTCTTATTCTTCTGTTTCTCCTTCTGGTTCTTGTAGATCTTCTAGTTCTTCTTGTTTTTCTTGTAGTTCTACATCTCCTTCTTCTTTATCTTCCTCTGTTTCTTCTGCGTTTTCTGCGGTTTCAATTACGTCTTCGTTTTCTGCTTCTTCTGTTTCTTCTTCAGCTTATTCCTCTGTCATTTCGGCCTTTTCGGCTGATTCTTCTGTTATTTCTACCTTTTTGGCTTATTCTTCTGCTATTTCTACTTTTTCAGCTTATTCTTCTGTTATATCTGATTTTTCGTATTATTCTTCTCTTACTACTTCTTGTTCTTCTAGTTCTTCTATATCTGCTTGTTCTTCTTGTAGTTCTACTTCTCCTTCCTCTCCTTTTTCATCGCCCTCTGTTTCTTCTGCATTTTCTGGTTTTTCAATTACTTCTTCGTTTTCTACTTCTGTTTCTTCTTCAGCTTATTCTTCTGTCATTTCTGCCTTTTGGTTATGCTTCTGTGATTTCTAACTTTTTGGCCTAATCTTCCCTTATTTCTGCTTTTTCGTCTTATTCTTCTGTTTCTCCTTCCAGTTCTTCTTGTTCTTCTAGTTCTTCGTGTTCTTCTTGTAGTTCTCCATCTCCTTCATTTCCTTCTTCTTCTTCCTCTGTTTCTTCTGCGTTTTCTGCGGTTTCAATTACGTCTTCGTTTTCTGCTTCTTCTGTTTCTTCTTCAGCTTATTCTTCTGTCATTTCTGCCTTTTCGGCTTATGCTTCTCTTATTTCTACCTTTTAACTTATTCTTCTGTTATTTCTAATGAGACAGCTTAGTCTTCTCTTATTTCTGCATTTTCGTCTTATTCTTCTGTTTCTTCTTCTTGTTCTTCTTGTTTTTCTAGTTCCTCGTGTTCTTCTTGTAGTTGTACATCCCCTTCATCTCCTTCTTCATCTTCCTCTGTTTCTTCTGCATATTCTGCTTTTTCAATTACTTTCGTTTTCTGCTTCTTCTGTTTTTCCTTCAGCTTATTCTTGTCATTATTGCCTTTTCCGCTTATGTTTCTGTTATTTTTTACTCTTTGTCTTATTCTTCAGTTATTTCTAATTTTCAGCTTATTCTCATGTTATTTCTGCTCTTTCGTCTTCTTCTTCTTTTTCTCCTGCTTATTCTTCTTTTTCTTCTTGTTCTTCTTTTTATTCTTCTAGTTCTACATCTCCTTCTTCTTCTTCTTCCTCTTCCAATCTTTCTTCTGCATTTTCTGCTTTTTCAATTACTTCTTCGTTTTCTGCTGCTTCTGTTTCTTCTTCTGATTATTCTTCTGTCATTTCTGCCTTTTCGGCTTATGCTTCTCTTATTTCTAACTTTTTGGCTTATTCTTCTTTTATTTCTACTTTTTCGCTGATTCTTCTGTTTTATCTGATTTTTCGTCTTATTCGTCTGTATACTTCTTGTTCTAGTTCTTCTTGTTCTTCTTGTAGTTCTACAGCTCCTTCTTCTTCCTCTTCATCTTCCTCTGTTTCTTCTGCATTTTCCTCTTTTTCAATTACATCTTCGTTTTTTGCTTCTGTTTCTTCTTCAGCGGATTCTTCTGTCTTATCTGCCTTTTTGGCTTATTCTTCTGCTTTTTCTACATTTTCAGCTTATTCTTCTGTTATTTCTGCTTTTTGGTTTTATTCTTCTGTTTCTCCTCCTTGTTCTTCTAGTTCTTCAATTCTTCATGTAGTTCTACATCACCTTCTTCTTCTTCTTCATCTTCCTGTGTTTCTCTGCATTTTGTGCTTTTTGCATTACTCCTTTGTTTTCTGCTTCTTCTGTTTCTTCTTCAGCTGATTCTTCTGTTATTTCTACCTATGTGGCTTATTCTTCTGTTATTTCTGATTTTTCAGCTTACTCTTCTTTTATTTCTGCCTTTTCGTCTTATTCTTCTGTTTTTCCTTCTTGTTTTTCTTGTTCTTATTCTTCTTTTTGGACTACATCTGCTTCTTCTTCTTCTCCTCTTTTTTGTTTCTTCTCCATGTTCTGCGTTTTCAATTACTTCTTGGTTTTCTGCTTCTTCTGTTTCTTCTTAAGCTTAGTCTTCTCTCATTTCTGCCTTTTCTTCTTATGCTTCTGTTATTTCTACCTTTTTGTCTTATTCTTCTCTTATATCTGCTTTTTCCTCTTATTCTTCTGTGTCTCCTTCTTGTTCTTCTAGTTGTTCTTGTTCTCTTGTAGTTCTACATCTCCTTTTTCTTCTTCTTCATCTTCCTGTGTTTCTTCTGCATTTTCTGCTTTTACAATTACTTCTTCGTTTTTGGCTTCTTCTGTTTTTTTCTTCCGCTTATTCTTCTGTCATTTCTGCCTTTTCGTCTTAGGCTTCCGTTATTTCTACCTTTTTGACTAATTCTTCTCTTATTTCTGCTTTTTCGTCTTATTCTTCTGTTTCTCCTTCTTGTTCTTCTACTTCTTCTTGTTCTTCTTGTAGTTCTACATCTCCTTCTTCTACATCTTCATCGTCCACTCTTTCTTCTGCATTTTCTGCTTTTTCAATGACTTCTTCGTCTTCTGCTTCTTCTCTTTCTTCTTCAGCTTATTCCCCTGTCATTTCTGCCTTTTCGGCTTATTCTTCTGTTTTTTCTACCTTTTGGGCTTATTCTTTGGTTATTTCTGCTTATTCAGCTTATTCTTCTGTTGTTTCTGATTTTTCCTCTTATTCTTCTGTTTCTCCTTCTGGTTCTTGTAGATCTTCTAGTTCTTCTAGTTTTTCTTGTAGTTCTACATCTCATTCTTCTTTATCTTCCTCTGTTTCTTCTGCGTTTTCTGCGGTTTCAATTACGTCTTCGTTTTCTGCTTCTTCTGTTTCTTCTTCAGCTTATTCCTCTGTCATTTCGGCCTTTTCGGCTGATTCTTCTGTTATTTCTACCTTTTTGGCTGATTCTTCTGCTATTTCTACTTTTTCAGCTTATTCTTCTGTTATATCTGATTTTTCGTATTATTCTCCTCTTACTACTTCTTGTTCTTCTAGTTCTTCTATATCTGCTTGTTCTTCTTGTAGTTCTACTTCTCCTTCCTCTCCTTTTTCATCGCCCTCTGTTTCTTCTGCATTTTCTGGTTTTTCAATTACTTCTTCGTTTTCTACTTCTGTTTCTTCTTCAGCTTATTCTTCTGTCATTTCTGCCTTTCGGTTATGCTTCTGTGATTTCTTACTTTTTGGCTTAGTCTTCCCTTATTTCTGCTTTTTCGTCTTATTCTTCTGTTTCTCCTTCCTGTTCTTCTTGTTCTTCTAGTTCTTCGTGTTCTTCTTGTAGTTCTCCATCTCCTTCATTTCCTTCTTCTTCTTCCTCTGTTTCTTCTGCGTTTTCTGCGGTTTCAATTACGTCTTCGTTTTCTGCTTCTTCTGTTTCTTCTTCAGCTTATTCTTCTGTCATTTCTGCCTTTTCGGCTTATGCTTCTCTTATTTCTACCTTTTAACTTATTCTTCTGTTATTTCTAATGAGACAGCTTAGTCTTCTCTTATTTCTGCATTTTCGTCTTATTCTTCTGTTTCTTCTTCTTGTTCTTCTTGTTTTTCTAGTTCCTCGTGTTCTTCTTGTAGTTGTACATCCCCTTCATCTCCTTCTTCATCTTCCTCTGTTTCTTCTGCATATTCTGCTTTTTCAATTACTTTCGTTTTCTGCTTCTTCTGTTTTTCCTTCAGCTTATTCTTGTCATTATTGCCTTTTCCGCTTATGTTTCTGTTATTTTTTACTCTTTGTCTTATTCTTCAGTTATTTCTAATTTGCAGCTTATTCTCATGTTATTTCTGCTCTTGCGTCTTCTTCTTCTTTTTCTCCTGCTTATTCTTCTTTTTCTTCTTGTTCTTCTTTTTATTCTTCTAGTTCTACATCTCCTTCTTCTTCTTCTTCCTCTTCCACTCTTTCTTCTGCATTTTCTGCTTTTTCAATTACTTCTTCGTTTTCTGCTGCTTCTGTTTCTTCTTCTGATTATTCTTCTGTCATTTCTGCCTTTTCGGCTTATGCTTCTCTTATTTCTAACTTTTTGGCTTATTCTTCTTTTATTTCTACTTTTTCGCTGATTCTTCTGTTTTATCTGATTTTTCGTCTTATTCGTCTGTATACTTCTTGTTCTTCTAGTTCTTCTTGTTCTTCTTGTAGTTCTACAGCTCCTTCTTCTTCCTCTTCATCTTCCTCTGTTTCTTCTGCATTTTCCTCTTTTTCAATTACATCTTCGTTTTTTGCTTCTGTTTCTTCTTCAGCGGATTCTTCTGTCTTATCTGCCTTTTTGGCTTATTCTTCTGCTTTTTCTACATTTTCAGCTTATTCTTCTGTTATTTCTGCTTTTTGGTTTTATTCTTCTGTTTCTCCTCCTTGTTCTTCTAGTTCTTCAATTCTTCATGTAGTTCTACATCACCTTCTTCTTCTTCTTCATCTTCCTGTGTTTCTCTGCATTTTGTGCTTTTTGCATTACTCCTTTGTTTTCTGCTTCTTCTGTTTCTTCTTCAGCTGATTCTTCTGTTATTTCTACCTATGTGGCTTATTCTTCTGTTATTTCTGATTTTTCAGCTTACTCTTCTTTTATTTCTGCCTTTTCGTCTTATTCTTCTGTTTTTCCTTCTTGTTTTTCTTGTTCTTATTCTTCTTTTTGGACTACATCTGCTTCTTCTTCTTCTCCTCTTTTTTGTTTCTTCTCCATGTTCTGCGTTTTCAATTACTTCTTGGTTTTCTGCTTCTTCTGTTTCTTCTTCAGCTTAGTCTTCTCTCATTTCTGCCTTTTCTTCTTATGCTTCTGTTATTTCTACCTTTTTGTCTTATTCTTCTCTTATATCTGCTTTTTCCTCTTATTCTTCTGTGTCTCCTTCTTGTTCTTCTAGTTGTTCTTGTTCTCTTGTAGTTCTACATCTCCTTTTTCTTCTTCTTCATCTTCCTGTGTTTCTTCTGCATTTTCTGCTTTTACAATTACTTCTTCGTTTTTGGCTTCTTCTGTTTTTTTCTTCCGCTTATTCTTCTGTCATTTCTGCCTTTTCGTCTTAGGCTTCCGTTATTTCTACCTTTTTGACTAATTCTTCTCTTATTTCTGCTTTTTCGTCTTATTCTTCTGTTTCTCCTTCTTGTTCTTCTACTTCTTCTTGTTCTTCTTGTAGTTCTACATCTCCTTCTTCTACATCTTCATCGTCCACTCTTTCTTCTGCATTTTCTGCTTTTTCAATGACTTCTTCGTCTTCTGCTTCTTCTCTTTCTTCTTCAGCTTATTCCCCTGTCATTTCTGCCTTTTCGGCTTATTCTTCTGTTTTTTCTACCTTTTGGGCTTATTCTTTGGTTATTTCTGCTTATTCAGCTTATTCTTCTGTTGTTTCTGATTTTTCCTCTTATTCTTCTGTTTCTCCTTCTGGTTCTTGTAGATCTTCTAGTTCTTCTAGTTTTTCTTGTAGTTCTACATCTCATTCTTCTTTATCTTCCTCTGTTTCTTCTGCGTTTTCTGCGGTTTCAATTACGTCTTCGTTTTCTGCTTCTTCTGTTTCTTCTTCAGCTTATTCCTCTGTCATTTCGGCCTTTTCGGCTGATTCTTCTGTTATTTCTACCTTTTTGGCTGATTCTTCTGCTATTTCTACTTTTTCAGCTTATTCTTCTGTTATATCTGATTTTTCGTATTATTCTCCTCTTACTACTTCTTGTTCTTCTAGTTCTTCTATATCTGCTTGTTCTTCTTGTAGTTCTACTTCTCCTTCCTCTCCTTTTTCATCGCCCTCTGTTTCTTCTGCATTTTCTGGTTTTTCAATTACTTCTTCGTTTTCTACTTCTGTTTCTTCTTCAGCTTATTCTTCTGTCATTTCTGCCTTTCGGTTATGCTTCTGTGATTTCTAACTTTTTGGCTTAGTCTTCCCTTATTTCTGCTTTTTCGTCTTATTCTTCTGTTTCTCCTTCCTGTTCTTCTTGTTCTTCTAGTTCTTCGTGTTCTTCTTGTAGTTCTCCATCTCCTTCATTTCCTTCTTCTTCTTCCTCTGTTTCTTCTGCGTTTTCTGCGGTTTCAATTACGTCTTCGTTTTCTGCTTCTTCTGTTTCTTCTTCAGCTTATTCTTCTGTCATTTCTGCCTTTTCGGCTTATGCTTCTCTTATTTCTACCTTTTAACTTATTCTTCTGTTATTTCTAATGAGACAGCTTAGTCTTCTCTTATTTCTGCATTTTCGTCTTATTCTTCTGTTTCTTCTTCTTGTTCTTCTTGTTTTTCTAGTTCCTCGTGTTCTTCTTGTAGTTGTACATCCCCTTCATCTCCTTCTTCATCTTCCTCTGTTTCTTCTGCATATTCTGCTTTTTCAATTACTTTCGTTTTCTGCTTCTTCTGTTTTTCCTTCAGCTTATTCTTGTCATTATTGCCTTTTCCGCTTATGTTTCTGTTATTTTTTACTCTTTGTCTTATTCTTCAGTTATTTCTAATTTGCAGCTTATTCTCATGTTATTTCTGCTCTTTCGTCTTCTTCTTCTTTTTCTCCTGCTTATTCTTCTTTTTCTTCTTGTTCTTCTTTTTATTCTTCTAGTTCTACATCTCCTTCTTCTTCTTCTTCCTCTTCCACTCTTTCTTCTGCATTTTCTGCTTTTTCAATTACTTCTTCGTTTTCTGCTGCTTCTGTTTCTTCTTCTGATTATTCTTCTGTCATTTCTGCCTTTTCGGCTTATGCTTCTCTTATTTCTAACTTTTTGGCTTATTCTTCTTTTATTTCTACTTTTTCGCTGATTCTTCTGTTTTATCTGATTTTTCGTCTTATTCGTCTGTATACTTCTTGTTCTTCTAGTTCTTCTTGTTCTTCTTGTAGTTCTACAGCTCCTTCTTCTTCCTCTTCATCTTCCTCTGTTTCTTCTGCATTTTCCTCTTTTTCAATTACATCTTCGTTTTTTGCTTCTGTTTCTTCTTCAGCGGATTCTTCTGTCATATCTGCCTTTTTGGCTTATTCTTCTGCTTTTTCTACATTTTCAGCTTATTCTTCTGTTATTTCTGCTTTTTGGTTTTATTCTTCTGTTTCTCCTCCTTGTTCTTCTAGTTCTTCAATTCTTCATGTAGTTCTACATCACCTTCTTCTTCTTCTTCATCTTCCTGTGTTTCTCTGCATTTTGTGCTTTTTGCATTACTCCTTTGTTTTCTGCTTCTTCTGTTTCTTCTTCAGCTGATTCTTCTGTTATTTCTACCTATGTGGCTTATTCTTCTGTTATTTCTGATTTTTCAGCTTACTCTTCTTTTATTTCTGCCTTTTCGTCTTATTCTTCTGTTTTTCCTTCTTGTTTTTCTTGTTCTTATTCTTCTTTTTGGACTACATCTGCTTCTTCTTCTTCTCCTCTTTTTTGTTTCTTCTCCATGTTCTGCGTTTTCAATTACTTCTTGGTTTTCTGCTTCTTCTGTTTCTTCTTCAGCTTAGTCTTCTCTCATTTCTGCCTTTTCTTCTTATGCTTCTGTTATTTCTACCTTTTTGTCTTATTCTTCTCTTATATCTGCTTTTTCCACTTATTCTTCTGTGTCTCCTTCTTGTTCTTCTAGTTGTTCTTGTTCTCTTGTAGTTCTACATCTCCTTTTTCTTCTTCTTCATCTTCCTGTGTTTCTTCTGCATTTTCTGCTTTTACAATTACTTCTTCGTTTTTTGCGTCTTCTGTTTTTTCTTCCGCTTATTCTTCTGTCATTTCTGCCTTTTCGTCTTAGGCTTCCGTTATTTCTACCTTTTTGACTAATTCTTCTCTTATTTCTGCTTTTTCGTCTTATTCTTCTGTTTCTCCTTCTTGTTCTTCTACTTCTTCTTGTTCTTCTTGTAGTTCTACATCTCCTTCTTCTACATCTTCATCGTCCACTCTTTCTTCTGCATTTTCTGCTTTTTCAATGACTTCTTCGTCTTCTGCTTCTTCTCTTTCTTCTTCAGCTTATTCCCCTGTCATTTCGGCCTTTTCGGCTTATTCTTCTGTTTTTTCTACCTTTTGGGCTTATTCTTTGGTTATTTCTGCTTATTCAGCTTATTCTTCTGTTGTTTCTGATTTTTCCTCTTATTCTTCTGTTTCTCCTTCTGGTTCTTGTAGATCTTCTAGTTCTTCTAGTTTTTCTTGTAGTTCTACATCTCATTCTTCTTTATCTTCCTCTGTTTCTTCTGCGTTTTCTGCGGTTTCAATTACGTCTTCGTTTTCTGCTTCTTCTGTTTCTTCTTCAGCTTATTCCTCTGTCATTTCGGCCTTTTCGGCTGATTCTTCTGTTATTTCTACCTTTTTGGCTGATTCTTCTGCTATTTCTACTTTTTCAGCTTATTCTTCTGTTATATCTGATTTTTCGTATTATTCTTCTCTTACTACTTCTTGTTCTTCTAGTTCTTCTATATCTGCTTGTTCTTCTTGTAGTTCTACTTCTCCTTCCTCTCCTTTTTCATCGCCCTCTGTTTCTTCTGCATTTTCTGGTTTTTCAATTACTTCTTCGTTTTCTACTTCTGTTTCTTCTTCAGCTTATTCTTCTGTCATTTCTGCCTTTCGGTTATGCTTCTGTGATTTCTAACTTTTTGGCTTAGTCTTCCCTTATTTCTGCTTTTTCGTCTTATTCTTCTGTTTCTCCTTCCTGTTCTTCTTGTTCTTCTAGTTCTTCGTGTTCTTCTTGTAGTTCTCCATCTCCTTCATTTCCTTCTTCTTCTTCCTCTGTTTCTTCTGCGTTTTCTGCGGTTTCAATTACGTCTTCGTTTTCTGCTTCTTCTGTTTCTTCTTCAGCTTATTCTTCTGTCATTTCTGCCTTTTCGGCTTATGCTTCTCTTATTTCTACCTTTTAACTTATTCTTCTGTTATTTCTAATGAGACAGCTTAGTCTTCTCTTATTTCTGCATTTTCGTCTTATTCTTCTGTTTCTTCTTCTTGTTCTTCTTGTTTTTCTAGTTCCTCGTGTTCTTCTTGTAGTTGTACATCCCCTTCATCTCCTTCTTCATCTTCCTCTGTTTCTTCTGCATATTCTGCTTTTTCAATTACTTTCGTTTTCTGCTTCTTCTGTTTTTCCTTCAGCTTATTCTTGTCATTATTGCCTTTTCCGCTTATGTTTCTGTTATTTCTAACTCTTTGTCTTATTCTTCAGTTATTTCTAATTTTCAGCTTATTCTCATGTTATTTCTGCTCTTTCGTCTTCTTCTTCTTTTTCTCCTGCTTATTCTTCTTTTTCTTCTTGTTCTTCTTTTTATTCTTCTAGTTCTACATCTCCTTCTTCTTCTTCTTCCTCTTCCACTCTTTTTTCTGCATTTTCTGCTTTTTCAATTACTTCTTCGTTTTCTGCTGCTTCTGTTTCTTCTTCTGATTATTCTTCTGTCATTTCTGCCTTTTCGGCTTATGCTTCTCTTATTTCTAACTTTTTGGCTTATTCTTCTTTTATTTCTACTTTTTCGCTGATTCTTCTGTTTTATCTGATTTTTCGTCTTATTCGTCTGTATACTTCTTGTTCTTCTAGTTCTTCTTGTTCTTCTTGTAGTTCTACAGCTCCTTCTTCTTCCTCTTCATCTTCCTCTGTTTCTTCTGCATTTTCCTCTTTTTCAATTACATCTTCGTTTTTTGCTTCTGTTTCTTCTTCAGCGGATTCTTCTGTCATATCTGCCTTTTTGGCTTATTCTTCTGCTTTTTCTACATTTTCAGCTTATTCTTCTGTTATTTCTGCTTTTTGGTTTTATTCTTCTGTTTCTCCTCCTTGTTCTTCAATTCTTCATGTAGTTCTACATCACCTTCTTCTTCTTCTTCATCTTCCTGTGTTTCTCTGCATTTTGTGCTTTTTGCATTACTCCTTTGTTTTCTGCTTCTTCTGTTTCTTCTTCAGCTGATTCTTCTGTTATTTCTACCTATGTGGCTTATTCTTCTGTTATTTCTGATTTTTCAGCTTACTCTTCTTTTATTTCTGCCTTTTCGTCTTATTCTTCTGTTTTTCCTTCTTGTTTTTCTTGTTCTTATTCTTCTTTTTGGACTACATCTGCTTCTTCTTCTTCTCCTCTTTTTTGTTTCTTCTCCATGTTCTGCGTTTTCAATTACTTCTTGGTTTTCTGCTTCTTCTGTTTCTTCTTAAGCTTAGTCTTCTCTCATTTCTGCCTTTTCTTCTTATGCTTCTGTTATTTCTACCTTTTTGTCTTATTCTTCTCTTATATCTGCTTTTTCCTCTTATTCTTCTGTGTCTCCTTCTTGTTCTTCTAGTTGTTCTTGTTCTCTTGTAGTTCTACATCTCCTTTTTCTTCTTCTTCATCTTCCTGTGTTTCTTCTGCATTTTCTGCTTTTACAATTACTTCTTCGTTTTTTGCTTCTTCTGTTTTTTCTTCCGCTTATTCTTCTCTCATTTCTGCCTTTTCGTCTTAGGCTTCCGTTATTTCTACCTTTTTGACTAATTCTTCTCTTATTTCTGCTTTTTCGTCTTATTCTTCTGTTTCTCCTTCTTGTTCTTCTACTTCTTCTTGTTCTTCTTGTAGTTCTACATCTCCTTCTTCTACATCTTCATCGTCCACTCTTTCTTCTGCATTTTCTGCTTTTTCAATGACTTCTTCGTCTTCTGCTTCTTCTCTTTCTTCTTCAGCTTATTCCCCTGTCATTTCGGCCTTTTCGGCTTATTCTTCTGTTTTTTCTACCTTTTGGGCTTATTCTTTGGTTATTTCTGCTTATTCAGCTTATTCTTCTGTTGTTTCTGATTTTTCCTCTTATTCTTCTGTTTCTCCTTCTGGTTCTTGTAGATCTTCTAGTTCTTCTAGTTTTTCTTGTAGTTCTACATCTCATTCTTCTTTATCTTCCTCTGTTTCTTCTGCGTTTTCTGCGGTTTCAATTACGTCTTCGTTTTCTGCTTCTTCTGTTTCTTCTTCAGCTTATTCCTCTGTCATTTCGGCCTTTTCGGCTGATTCTTCTGTTATTTCTACCTTTTTGGCTGATTCTTCTGCTATTTCTACTTTTTCAGCTTATTCTTCTGTTATATCTGATTTTTCGTATTATTCTCCTCTTACTACTTCTTGTTCTTCTAGTTCTTCTATATCTGCTTGTTCTTCTTGTAGTTCTACTTCTCCTTCCTCTCCTTTTTCATCGCCCTCTGTTTCTTCTGCATTTTCTGGTTTTTCAATTACTTCTTCGTTTTCTACTTCTGTTTCTTCTTCAGCTTATTCTTCTGTCATTTCTGCCTTTCGGTTATGCTTCTGTGATTTCTAACTTTTTGGCTTAGTCTTCCCTTATTTCTGCTTTTTCGTCTTATTCTTCTGTTTCTCCTTCCTGTTCTTCTTGTTCTTCTAGTTCTTCGTGTTCTTCTTGTAGTTCTCCATCTCCTTCATTTCCTTCTTCTTCTTCCTCTGTTTCTTCTGCGTTTTCTGCGGTTTCAATTACGTCTTCGTTTTCTGCTTCTTCTGTTTCTTCTTCAGCTTATTCTTCTGTCATTTCTGCCTTTTCGGCTTATGCTTCTCTTATTTCTACCTTTTAACTTATTCTTCTGTTATTTCTAATGAGACAGCTTAGTCTTCTCTTATTTCTGCATTTTCGTCTTATTCTTCTGTTTCTTCTTCTTGTTCTTCTTGTTTTTCTAGTTCCTCGTGTTCTTCTTGTAGTTGTACATCCCCTTCATCTCCTTCTTCATCTTCCTCTGTTTCTTCTGCATATTCTGCTTTTTCAATTACTTTCGTTTTCTGCTTCTTCTGTTTTTCCTTCAGCTTATTCTTGTCATTATTGCCTTTTCCGCTTATGTTTCTGTTATTTCTAACTCTTTGTCTTATTCTTCAGTTATTTCTAATTTGCAGCTTATTCTCATGTTATTTCTGCTCTTTCGTCTTCTTCTTCTTTTTCTCCTGCTTATTCTTCTTTTTCTTCTTGTTCTTCTTTTTATTCTTCTAGTTCTACATCTCCTTCTTCTTCTTCTTCCTCTTCCACTCTTTCTTCTGCATTTTCTGCTTTTTCAATTACTTCTTCGTTTTCTGCTGCTTCTGTTTCTTCTTCTGATTATTCTTCTGTCATTTCTGCCTTTTCGGCTTATGCTTCTCTTATTTCTAACTTTTTGGCTTATTCTTCTTTTATTTCTACTTTTTCGCTGATTCTTCTGTTTTATCTGATTTTTCGTCTTATTCGTCTGTATACTTCTTGTTCTTCTAGTTCTTCTTGTTCTTCTTGTAGTTCTACAGCTCCTTCTTCTTCCTCTTCATCTTCCTCTGTTTCTTCTGCATTTTCCTCTTTTTCAATTACATCTTCGTTTTTTGCTTCTGTTTCTTCTTCAGCGGATTCTTCTGTCATATCTGCCTTTTTGGCTTATTCTTCTGCTTTTTCTACATTTTCAGCTTATTCTTCTGTTATTTCTGCTTTTTGGTTTTATTCTTCTGTTTCTCCTCCTTGTTCTTCTAGTTCTTCAATTCTTCATGTAGTTCTACATCACCTTCTTCTTCTTCTTCATCTTCCTGTGTTTCTCTGCATTTTGTGCTTTTTGCATTACTCCTTTGTTTTCTGCTTCTTCTGTTTCTTCTTCAGCTGATTCTTCTGTTATTTCTACCTATGTGGCTTATTCTTCTGTTATTTCTGATTTTTCAGCTTACTCTTCTTTTATTTCTGCCTTTTCGTCTTATTCTTCTGTTTTTCCTTCTTGTTTTTCTTGTTCTTATTCTTCTTTTTGGACTACATCTGCTTCTTCTTCTTCTCCTCTTTTTTGTTTCTTCTCCATGTTCTGCGTTTTCAATTACTTCTTGGTTTTCTGCTTCTTCTGTTTCTTCTTCAGCTTAGTCTTCTCTCATTTCTGCCTTTTCTTCTTATGCTTCTGTTATTTCTACCTTTTTGTCTTATTCTTCTCTTATATCTGCTTTTTCCACTTATTCTTCTGTGTCTCCTTCTTGTTCTTCTAGTTGTTCTTGTTCTCTTGTAGTTCTACATCTCCTTTTTCTTCTTCTTCATCTTCCTGTGTTTCTTCTGCATTTTCTGCTTTTACAATTACTTCTTCGTTTTTTGCGTCTTCTGTTTTTTCTTCCGCTTATTCTTCTGTCATTTCTGCCTTTTCGTCTTAGGCTTCCGTTATTTCTACCTTTTTGACTAATTCTTCTCTTATTTCTGCTTTTTCGTCTTATTCTTCTGTTTCTCCTTCTTGTTCTTCTACTTCTTCTTGTTCTTCTTGTAGTTCTACATCTCCTTCTTCTACATCTTCATCGTCCACTCTTTCTTCTGCATTTTCTGCTTTTTCAATGACTTCTTCGTCTTCTGCTTCTTCTCTTTCTTCTTCAGCTTATTCCCCTGTCATTTCTGCCTTTTCGGCTTATTCTTCTGTTTTTTCTACCTTTTGGGCTTATTCTTTGGTTATTTCTGCTTATTCAGCTTATTCTTCTGTTGTTTCTGATTTTTCCTCTTATTCTTCTGTTTCTCCTTCTGGTTCTTGTAGATCTTCTAGTTCTTCTAGTTTTTCTTGTAGTTCTACATCTCATTCTTCTTTATCTTCCTCTGTTTCTTCTGCGTTTTCTGCGGTTTCAATTACGTCTTCGTTTTCTGCTTCTTCTGTTTCTTCTTCAGCTTATTCCTCTGTCATTTCGGCCTTTTCGGCTGATTCTTCTGTTATTTCTACCTTTTTGGCTGATTCTTCTGCTATTTCTACTTTTTCAGCTTATTCTTCTGTTATATCTGATTTTTCGTATTATTCTCCTCTTACTACTTCTTGTTCTTCTAGTTCTTCTATATCTGCTTGTTCTTCTTGTAGTTCTACTTCTCCTTCCTCTCCTTTTTCATCGCCCTCTGTTTCTTCTGCATTTTCTGGTTTTTCAATTACTTCTTCGTTTTCTACTTCTGTTTCTTCTTCAGCTTATTCTTCTGTCATTTCTGCCTTTCGGTTATGCTTCTGTGATTTCTAACTTTTTGGCTTAGTCTTCCCTTATTTCTGCTTTTTCGTCTTATTCTTCTGTTTCTCCTTCCTGTTCTTCTTGTTCTTCTAGTTCTTCGTGTTCTTCTTGTAGTTCTCCATCTCCTTCATTTCCTTCTTCTTCTTCCTCTGTTTCTTCTGCGTTTTCTGCGGTTTCAATTACGTCTTCGTTTTCTGCTTCTTCTGTTTCTTCTTCAGCTTATTCTTCTGTCATTTCTGCCTTTTCGGCTTATGCTTCTCTTATTTCTACCTTTTAACTTATTCTTCTGTTATTTCTAATGAGACAGCTTAGTCTTCTCTTATTTCTGCATTTTCGTCTTATTCTTCTGTTTCTTCTTCTTGTTCTTCTTGTTTTTCTAGTTCCTCGTGTTCTTCTTGTAGTTGTACATCCCCTTCATCTCCTTCTTCATCTTCCTCTGTTTCTTCTGCATATTCTGCTTTTTCAATTACTTTCGTTTTCTGCTTCTTCTGTTTTTCCTTCAGCTTATTCTTGTCATTATTGCCTTTTCCGCTTATGTTTCTGTTATTTTTTACTCTTTGTCTTATTCTTCAGTTATTTCTAATTTGCAGCTTATTCTCATGTTATTTCTGCTCTTTCGTCTTCTTCTTCTTTTTCTCCTGCTTATTCTTCTTTTTCTTCTTGTTCTTCTTTTTATTCTTCTAGTTCTACATCTCCTTCTTCTTCTTCTTCCTCTTCCACTCTTTCTTCTGCATTTTCTGCTTTTTCAATTACTTCTTCGTTTTCTGCTGCTTCTGTTTCTTCTTCTGATTATTCTTCTGTCATTTCTGCCTTTTCGGCTTATGCTTCTCTTATTTCTAACTTTTTGGCTTATTCTTCTTTTATTTCTACTTTTTCGCTGATTCTTCTGTTTTATCTGATTTTTCGTCTTATTCGTCTGTATACTTCTTGTTCTTCTAGTTCTTCTTGTTCTTCTTGTAGTTCTACAGCTCCTTCTTCTTCCTCTTCATCTTCCTCTGTTTCTTCTGCATTTTCCTCTTTTTCAATTACATCTTCGTTTTTTGCTTCTGTTTCTTCTTCAGCGGATTCTTCTGTCATATCTGCCTTTTTGGCTTATTCTTCTGCTTTTTCTACATTTTCAGCTTATTCTTCTGTTATTTCTGCTTTTTGGTTTTATTCTTCTGTTTCTCCTCCTTGTTCTTCTAGTTCTTCAATTCTTCATGTAGTTCTACATCACCTTCTTCTTCTTCTTCATCTTCCTGTGTTTCTCTGCATTTTGTGCTTTTTGCATTACTCCTTTGTTTTCTGCTTCTTCTGTTTCTTCTTCAGCTGATTCTTCTGTTATTTCTACCTATGTGGCTTATTCTTCTGTTATTTCTGATTTTTCAGCTTACTCTTCTTTTATTTCTGCCTTTTCGTCTTATTCTTCTGTTTTTCCTTCTTGTTTTTCTTGTTCTTATTCTTCTTTTTGGACTACATCTGCTTCTTCTTCTTCTCCTCTTTTTTGTTTCTTCTCCATGTTCTGCGTTTTCAATTACTTCTTGGTTTTCTGCTTCTTCTGTTTCTTCTTCAGCTTAGTCTTCTCTCATTTCTGCCTTTTCTTCTTATGCTTCTGTTATTTCTACCTTTTTGTCTTATTCTTCTCTTATATCTGCTTTTTCCACTTATTCTTCTGTGTCTCCTTCTTGTTCTTCTAGTTGTTCTTGTTCTCTTGTAGTTCTACATCTCCTTTTTCTTCTTCTTCATCTTCCTGTGTTTCTTCTGCATTTTCTGCTTTTACAATTACTTCTTCGTTTTTTGCGTCTTCTGTTTTTTCTTCCGCTTATTCTTCTGTCATTTCTGCCTTTTCGTCTTAGGCTTCCGTTATTTCTACCTTTTTGACTAATTCTTCTCTTATTTCTGCTTTTTCGTCTTATTCTTCTGTTTCTCCTTCTTGTTCTTCTACTTCTTCTTGTTCTTCTTGTAGTTCTACATCTCCTTCTTCTACATCTTCATCGTCCACTCTTTCTTCTGCATTTTCTGCTTTTTCAATGACTTCTTCGTCTTCTGCTTCTTCTCTTTCTTCTTCAGCTTATTCCCCTGTCATTTCGGCCTTTTCGGCTTATTCTTCTGTTTTTTCTACCTTTTGGGCTTATTCTTTGGTTATTTCTGCTTATTCAGCTTATTCTTCTGTTGTTTCTGATTTTTCCTCTTATTCTTCTGTTTCTCCTTCTGGTTCTTGTAGATCTTCTAGTTCTTCTAGTTTTTCTTGTAGTTCTACATCTCATTCTTCTTTATCTTCCTCTGTTTCTTCTGCGTTTTCTGCGGTTTCAATTACGTCTTCGTTTTCTGCTTCTTCTGTTTCTTCTTCAGCTTATTCCTCTGTCATTTCGGCCTTTTCGGCTGATTCTTCTGTTATTTCTACCTTTTTGGCTGATTCTTCTGCTATTTCTACTTTTTCAGCTTATTCTTCTGTTATATCTGATTTTTCGTATTATTCTTCTCTTACTACTTCTTGTTCTTCTAGTTCTTCTATATCTGCTTGTTCTTCTTGTAGTTCTACTTCTCCTTCCTCTCCTTTTTCATCGCCCTCTGTTTCTTCTGCATTTTCTGGTTTTTCAATTACTTCTTCGTTTTCTACTTCTGTTTCTTCTTCAGCTTATTCTTCTGTCATTTCTGCCTTTCGGTTATGCTTCTGTGATTTCTAACTTTTTGGCTTAGTCTTCCCTTATTTCTGCTTTTTCGTCTTATTCTTCTGTTTCTCCTTCCTGTTCTTCTTGTTCTTCTAGTTCTTCGTGTTCTTCTTGTAGTTCTCCATCTCCTTCATTTCCTTCTTCTTCTTCCTCTGTTTCTTCTGCGTTTTCTGCGGTTTCAATTACGTCTTCGTTTTCTGCTTCTTCTGTTTCTTCTTCAGCTTATTCTTCTGTCATTTCTGCCTTTTCGGCTTATGCTTCTCTTATTTCTACCTTTTAACTTATTCTTCTGTTATTTCTAATGAGACAGCTTAGTCTTCTCTTATTTCTGCATTTTCGTCTTATTCTTCTGTTTCTTCTTCTTGTTCTTCTTGTTTTTCTAGTTCCTCGTGTTCTTCTTGTAGTTGTACATCCCCTTCATCTCCTTCTTCATCTTCCTCTGTTTCTTCTGCATATTCTGCTTTTTCAATTACTTTCGTTTTCTGCTTCTTCTGTTTTTCCTTCAGCTTATTCTTGTCATTATTGCCTTTTCCGCTTATGTTTCTGTTATTTCTAACTCTTTGTCTTATTCTTCAGTTATTTCTAATTTTCAGCTTATTCTCATGTTATTTCTGCTCTTTCGTCTTCTTCTTCTTTTTCTCCTGCTTATTCTTCTTTTTCTTCTTGTTCTTCTTTTTATTCTTCTAGTTCTACATCTCCTTCTTCTTCTTCTTCCTCTTCCACTCTTTTTTCTGCATTTTCTGCTTTTTCAATTACTTCTTCGTTTTCTGCTGCTTCTGTTTCTTCTTCTGATTATTCTTCTGTCATTTCTGCCTTTTCGGCTTATGCTTCTCTTATTTCTAACTTTTTGGCTTATTCTTCTTTTATTTCTACTTTTTCGCTGATTCTTCTGTTTTATCTGATTTTTCGTCTTATTCGTCTGTATACTTCTTGTTCTTCTAGTTCTTCTTGTTCTTCTTGTAGTTCTACAGCTCCTTCTTCTTCCTCTTCATCTTCCTCTGTTTCTTCTGCATTTTCCTCTTTTTCAATTACATCTTCGTTTTTTGCTTCTGTTTCTTCTTCAGCGGATTCTTCTGTCATATCTGCCTTTTTGGCTTATTCTTCTGCTTTTTCTACATTTTCAGCTTATTCTTCTGTTATTTCTGCTTTTTGGTTTTATTCTTCTGTTTCTCCTCCTTGTTCTTCAATTCTTCATGTAGTTCTACATCACCTTCTTCTTCTTCTTCATCTTCCTGTGTTTCTCTGCATTTTGTGCTTTTTGCATTACTCCTTTGTTTTCTGCTTCTTCTGTTTCTTCTTCAGCTGATTCTTCTGTTATTTCTACCTATGTGGCTTATTCTTCTGTTATTTCTGATTTTTCAGCTTACTCTTCTTTTATTTCTGCCTTTTCGTCTTATTCTTCTGTTTTTCCTTCTTGTTTTTCTTGTTCTTATTCTTCTTTTTGGACTACATCTGCTTCTTCTTCTTCTCCTCTTTTTTGTTTCTTCTCCATGTTCTGCGTTTTCAATTACTTCTTGGTTTTCTGCTTCTTCTGTTTCTTCTTAAGCTTAGTCTTCTCTCATTTCTGCCTTTTCTTCTTATGCTTCTGTTATTTCTACCTTTTTGTCTTATTCTTCTCTTATATCTGCTTTTTCCTCTTATTCTTCTGTGTCTCCTTCTTGTTCTTCTAGTTGTTCTTGTTCTCTTGTAGTTCTACATCTCCTTTTTCTTCTTCTTCATCTTCCTGTGTTTCTTCTGCATTTTCTGCTTTTACAATTACTTCTTCGTTTTTTGCTTCTTCTGTTTTTTCTTCCGCTTATTCTTCTCTCATTTCTGCCTTTTCGTCTTAGGCTTCCGTTATTTCTACCTTTTTGACTAATTCTTCTCTTATTTCTGCTTTTTCGTCTTATTCTTCTGTTTCTCCTTCTTGTTCTTCTACTTCTTCTTGTTCTTCTTGTAGTTCTACATCTCCTTCTTCTACATCTTCATCGTCCACTCTTTCTTCTGCATTTTCTGCTTTTTCAATGACTTCTTCGTCTTCTGCTTCTTCTCTTTCTTCTTCAGCTTATTCCCCTGTCATTTCGGCCTTTTCGGCTTATTCTTCTGTTTTTTCTACCTTTTGGGCTTATTCTTTGGTTATTTCTGCTTATTCAGCTTATTCTTCTGTTGTTTCTGATTTTTCCTCTTATTCTTCTGTTTCTCCTTCTGGTTCTTGTAGATCTTCTAGTTCTTCTAGTTTTTCTTGTAGTTCTACATCTCATTCTTCTTTATCTTCCTCTGTTTCTTCTGCGTTTTCTGCGGTTTCAATTACGTCTTCGTTTTCTGCTTCTTCTGTTTCTTCTTCAGCTTATTCCTCTGTCATTTCGGCCTTTTCGGCTGATTCTTCTGTTATTTCTACCTTTTTGGCTGATTCTTCTGCTATTTCTACTTTTTCAGCTTATTCTTCTGTTATATCTGATTTTTCGTATTATTCTCCTCTTACTACTTCTTGTTCTTCTAGTTCTTCTATATCTGCTTGTTCTTCTTGTAGTTCTACTTCTCCTTCCTCTCCTTTTTCATCGCCCTCTGTTTCTTCTGCATTTTCTGGTTTTTCAATTACTTCTTCGTTTTCTACTTCTGTTTCTTCTTCAGCTTATTCTTCTGTCATTTCTGCCTTTCGGTTATGCTTCTGTGATTTCTAACTTTTTGGCTTAGTCTTCCCTTATTTCTGCTTTTTCGTCTTATTCTTCTGTTTCTCCTTCCTGTTCTTCTTGTTCTTCTAGTTCTTCGTGTTCTTCTTGTAGTTCTCCATCTCCTTCATTTCCTTCTTCTTCTTCCTCTGTTTCTTCTGCGTTTTCTGCGGTTTCAATTACGTCTTCGTTTTCTGCTTCTTCTGTTTCTTCTTCAGCTTATTCTTCTGTCATTTCTGCCTTTTCGGCTTATGCTTCTCTTATTTCTACCTTTTAACTTATTCTTCTGTTATTTCTAATGAGACAGCTTAGTCTTCTCTTATTTCTGCATTTTCGTCTTATTCTTCTGTTTCTTCTTCTTGTTCTTCTTGTTTTTCTAGTTCCTCGTGTTCTTCTTGTAGTTGTACATCCCCTTCATCTCCTTCTTCATCTTCCTCTGTTTCTTCTGCATATTCTGCTTTTTCAATTACTTTCGTTTTCTGCTTCTTCTGTTTTTCCTTCAGCTTATTCTTGTCATTATTGCCTTTTCCGCTTATGTTTCTGTTATTTCTAACTCTTTGTCTTATTCTTCAGTTATTTCTAATTTGCAGCTTATTCTCATGTTATTTCTGCTCTTTCGTCTTCTTCTTCTTTTTCTCCTGCTTATTCTTCTTTTTCTTCTTGTTCTTCTTTTTATTCTTCTAGTTCTACATCTCCTTCTTCTTCTTCTTCCTCTTCCACTCTTTCTTCTGCATTTTCTGCTTTTTCAATTACTTCTTCGTTTTCTGCTGCTTCTGTTTCTTCTTCTGATTATTCTTCTGTCATTTCTGCCTTTTCGGCTTATGCTTCTCTTATTTCTAACTTTTTGGCTTATTCTTCTTTTATTTCTACTTTTTCGCTGATTCTTCTGTTTTATCTGATTTTTCGTCTTATTCGTCTGTATACTTCTTGTTCTTCTAGTTCTTCTTGTTCTTCTTGTAGTTCTACAGCTCCTTCTTCTTCCTCTTCATCTTCCTCTGTTTCTTCTGCATTTTCCTCTTTTTCAATTACATCTTCGTTTTTTGCTTCTGTTTCTTCTTCAGCGGATTCTTCTGTCATATCTGCCTTTTTGGCTTATTCTTCTGCTTTTTCTACATTTTCAGCTTATTCTTCTGTTATTTCTGCTTTTTGGTTTT